>NC_141832.1:6157208-6199708 GCF_982586985.1 Callionymus lyra | reverse complement strand
CAAAGTACTAGTAATATTTCGTGTACTGGTAACACAGCGGGGGGGGTTGTGGTAATGCGCACCCACATGCACGCGCACAGACGCAGACGTCAGTATTAAATGGAACCTGCTTCTCTCGGGTTAATGCCTTGCTCAACGGCGCCCCAGGAGCGGCAGGGATCGAGCTCGCGACCCTCGGTGTGCGCAGAGCCGCTGATGTTGTGCCAGGACCGGACACGCTCGCGCGTGCACGCTGTCAATCACGGAGCATCGAACCGACAACCTCCCTGCGCCAGCGGAATTGAACCGCAGCACCAGGGAGACGCTGCGGGTGCGCGTCCGCTGCCCTGCTCAAGGACACGCGACCATCGACGGAGACGAACCTCCTGGCGCGCGCACGCGGACAGAGACGGTCGTTGGTTCTTACCCGGGTCGCCATCGTCGCGCGCGTGGATCAGGGATGCGGGTCGCAGGTCCGGTACCGGAGGACGGGAACAGCTCGGCTGGGAGGGGGCGGGGTTTATAAGCGACGGTGAACCTCGCCGTGATTGGCTGCTGCTGCCGGAAGTGGTCGCGCGTCGGGAGCTCGCGTGAGCGTTTGGGATCAGACGGTGACGGTCACGTGGACGCGCGAGCGAGGCGGGAAAATCCTCAGAGTGTAGATTTTCTTCTTAGTGAACCTGAACGTAGCTGGTGCGTTCAAGTGCACGTGTGACAGATGTGCGCGTGTGCGTGTGGCAGTGGTGAGGGGTCAACACACTCGTTTACATGTGAAGAGAACAGCGCCCTCTGGCGGTAGAAACGTCAGCACCACGGACAGCGTCACGGACCAAAATAAAAAGACGCCATTTTTGACCTGAAATAACTTTTGACGAATCAACGATTTTTGCTTTTATTGAAACTTAAAACATGTTTTAATGGTTTATTATGAAGTATAATTATAAAAGATTATAATAGTGAATGTATAAGTAATTAATATAAACTATATCATGAGGTTAAAATATTAAATATAATCAATAACACACACACACACACACACACACACACACACACACACACACACACACACACACACACACACACTGTCAAGGTGCGGAAGGAAACCCAGGAGCAGAAAAAGTCTGTTCGTCAAAACTTGACAGTTTTATCAGGAGCAGGCAGAGGATCGTCACAGTAGTCCAGGAATAAACAGCAAACAGGTACGATAACCAAACAACAGGTCAAGGTCACAGGCAGGCAGAAAAACGAGAAAACTTACCAGGATCAAAACCTGGAAGGAAAAACAATCTCGGATCTGAGTCTATAACGTGAAACATGAACTAGACAAACACGGGACAACAAGTGTGACGAACCGACAAAGACTGAGGGAGAGTGAACAGAATAAGATGCTGCCAGCAATCAGTGGCAGCTGTGGAGCAGAAGAACACAAGACATGTGAAGACAATAACTAATCAGCAGGAGAACACAAGACAGGTGAAGACAATAACTAATCAGCAGGAGAACACAAGACAGGTGAAGACAATAACTAATCAGCAGGAGAACACAAGACAGGTGAAGACAATAACTAATCAGCAGGAGAACACAAGACAGGTGAAGACAATAACTAATCAGCAGGAGAACACAAGACAGGTGAAGACAATAACTAATCAGCAGGAGAACACAAGACAGGTGAAGACAATAACTAATCAGCAGGAGAACACAAGACAGGTGAAGACAATAACTAATCAGCAGGAGAACACAAGACAGGTGAAGACAATAACTAATCAGCAGGAGAAAACAAGACAGGTGAAGACAATAACTAATCAGCAGGAGAACACAAGACAGGTGAAGACAATAACTAATCAGCAGGAGAACACAAGACAGGTGAAGACAATAACTAATCAGCAGGAGAACACAAGACAGGTGAAGACAATAACAATCAGCAGGAGAACACAAGACAGGTGAAGACAATAACAGTCAGCAGGAGAACACAAGACAGGTGAAGACAATAACTAATCAGCAGGTTAAGGGACCGGAAAGGAAACTCACAGACACAGAAGGGAGCAGGTTTCAAAATAAAAAACAGGAAACACCAGGAAAGACACACGAGACATAACATATATATATATATATACTTTTTTTTTTCTTAATTCCAATAATAAAAATGTTAAATTTTATTATTTATTTAAATAAACTCTTATTTCAACATTTTATTATCAGCTGAGGATCATGACTTGCTGCACATCAAACACAGATGTTTCTTGAAGGAGTCAGTAGATCATCAAACACAGATGTTTCTTGAAGGAGTCAGTAGATCAAACACAGATGTTTCTTGAAGGAGTCAGTAGATCATCAAACACAGATGTTTCTTGAAGGAGTCAGTACATCATCAAACACAGATGTTTCTTGAAGGAGTCAGTACATCATCAAACACAGATGTTTCTTGAAGGAGTCAGTAGATCATCAAACACAGATGTTTCTTGAAGGAGTCAGTAGATCATCAAACACAGATGTTTCTTGAAGGAGTCAGTAGATCATCAAACACAGATGTTTCTTGAAGGAGTCAGTAGATCATCAAACACAGATGTTTCTTGAAGGAGTCAGTAGATCATCAAACACAGATGTTTCTTGAAGGAGTCAGTAGATCATCAAACACAGATGTTTCTTGAAGGAGTCAGTAGATCATCAAACACAGATGTTTCTTGAAGGAGTCAGTAGATCATCAAACACACATGTTTCTTGAAGGAGTCAGTAGATCATCAAACACAGATGTTTCTTGAAGGAGTCAGTAGATCATCAAACACAAATGTTTCTTGAAGGAGTCAGTAGATCATCAAACACAGATGTTTCTTGAAGGAGTCAGTAGATCATCAAACACAGAGATGGTTCCAAAGCTTAGGAGCAACAGTCTGGAAGGATTTCTCTCCTCTGGTCCGGAAGTTCATGAACCATCAGTAGATTCTGATCCACAGACCTCAGAGCCCGAGCTGTTAGTAGCATTACGTTAGTATAATTATGTTAGTAGCATTGTGTTACTATAATTAAGTTAGTATAATTACGTTAGTAGCATTACGTTAGTATAATTATGTTAGTAGCATTACGTTACTATAATTACGCTAGTAGCATTACGTTACTATAGTTACGTTAGTAGCATTATGTTAGTATCATGATGTTAGTAGCATTATGTTAGTTGCATTATGTTACTATAATTAAGTTAGTATAATTACGTTAGTAGCATTACGTTAGTATAATTATGTTAGTAGCATTACGTTACTATAATTACGTTAGTAGCATTACGTTAGTATAATTATGTTAGTAGCATTACGTTACTATAATTACGCTAGTAGCATTACGTTACTATAATTACGTTAGTAGTATTATGTTAGTATCATGATGTTAGTAGCATTACGTTAGTAGCATTATGTTAGTATAATTACGTTAGTAGCATTACGTTAGTATAATTATGTTAGTAGCATTACGTTACTATAATTACGTTAGTAGCATTACGTTAGTATATTATGTTAGTAGCATTACGTTACTATAATTACGTAAGTAGCATTACGTTAGTATATTGTGTTAGTAGCATTACGTTACTATAGTTACGTTAGTAGCATTATGTTAGTATCATGATGTTAGTAGCATTACGTTAGTATAATTATGTTAGTAGCATTATGTTAGTATAATTATGTTAGTAGCATTACGTTAGTATAATTATGTTAGTAGCATTACGTTAGTATCTCAATGTTAGTAGCATTACGTTAGTAGCATTATGTTAGTAGCATTACGTTAGTATAATTACATTAGTAGCATTACGTTAGTATAATTATGTTAGTAGCATTACGTTACTATAATTACGTTAGTAGCATTACGTTAGTATATTATGTTAGTAGCATTACGTTACTATAGTTACGTTAGTAGCATTATGTTGGTATCATGATGTTAGTAGCATTACGCTAGTAGCATTATGTTAGTATAATTATGTTAGTAGCATTACGTTAGTATAATTATGTTAGTAGCATTACGTTACTATAGTTACGTTAGTAGCATTATGTTAGTATCATGATGTTAGTAGCATTACGTTAGTAGCATTACGTTAGTATAATTATGTTAGTAGCATTACGTTAGTATAATTATGTTAGTAGCATTACGTTACTATAGTTACGTTAGTAGTATTATGTTAGTATCATGATGTTAGTAGCATTACGTTAGTAGCATTATGTTAGTGTAATTACGTTAGTAGCATTACATTAGTATAATTATGTTAGTAGCATTACGTTACTATAATTACGTTAGTAGCATTACGTTAGTATATTATGTTAGTAGCATTACGTTACTATAATTACGTTAGTAGCATTACGTTAGTATATTATGTTAGTAGCATTACGTTACTATAATAACGTTAGTAGCATTATGTTAGTATCATGATGTTAGTAGCATTACGTTAGTATAATTATGTTAGTAGCATTACGTTAGTATAATTATGTTAGTAGCATTACGTTAGTATAATTATGTTAGTAGCATTACGTTAGTATCTCAATGTTAGTAGCATTACGTTAGTAGCATTATGTTAGTAGCATTATGTTAGTATAATTACATTAGTAGCATTACGTTAGTATAATTATGTTAGTAGCATTACGTTACTATAATTACGTTAGTAGCATTACGTTAGTATATTATGTTAGTAGCATTACGTTACTATAGTTACGTTAGTAGCATTATGTTAGTATCATGATGTTAGTAGCATTACGTTAGTAGCATTACGTTAGTATAATTATGTTAGTAGCATTACGTTAGTATAATTATGTTAGTAGCATTACGTTACTATAGTTACGTTAGTAGCATTATGTTAGTATCATGATGTTAGTAGCATTACGTTAGTAGCATTACGTTAGTATAATTATGTTAGTAGCATTACGTTAGTATCATGATGTTAGTAGCATTACGTTAGTAGCATTACGTTAGTATAATTATGTTAGTAGCATTACGTTAGTATAATTATGTTAGTAGCATTACGTTACTATAATTACGTTAGTAGCATTATGTTGGTAACTCGTTTAAGGACATGTGAAGAGAACAGCGCCCTCTGGCGGTACAAACGTCAGCACCACGGACAGCGTCACGGACCAAAATAAACAGACGCCATTTTTGACCTGAAATAACTTTTGACGAATCAACGTTTTTTGCTTTTATTGTAACTTAAAGCATGTTTTAATAGTTTGATATGAAGTATAATTATAAAAGATTATAATAGTGAATGTTTTTGTAATTAATATAAACTATATCAGTGACGTTAAAATATTGAATATAATCATTTAAAATGTTTGCTTATTTTTCATTCATATATTTAAATGTGTAATTGTTGAATTAAAAAAGTAGAATATTTTCAAATCGAATGATTATATTAACATATATATATATGTATAGTTAGATATTTTTATTCCAATAATAAAAATGTTAAACACTATTATATCAACATTTTATCAAATATAAAGTGTATATTATATATATACAGTATATATATATATATATAAATGGTGGTTTTGAAGGAAAGAAGAAACTTTTGCTTGCAAAGATATTTTTATATAAAGTTCCTGTAACTGTCGATGATTCTTCTTCACACGTATTGATCCACAGACGATCAGGAGTCTCTGATCACATATGGCACGTCAGTCAGAAAAGATTCTCTGTTTGTCCTTCGCTGGTTTGATCTCTCGCCGCTCCTGGAGTTCATGAAAGCTGCCGCACACACACTCACACACACTCACACACACACACACACACACTCACACACACACACACACACACACACACACATGAAAATATATCACTCTAGTCCAGTCGCAGCGATTCACGTCACTTTGACACAACATCACATTTTCTTGTTGAAATATTGCAAATGGAAACAACAAAACTCTCCATTTCTGACTCGAAGAATCAACACGATTTGTTTTTATGTCAGAATTCTTCTGGTGACGAGATCTGCACCTGATTTATGTTCAAACTGAACAAAAGATCATCTAAGAGTTTTCAATACAAGGAAAAGAAAAGAAAATGTACTGAATATTTCCAAAAACATGATTTTGAAAGTGTTTAATGGAAAAACTAAAGAAAGTTTTTTTTATTTCTTTGTCAAACCAAGATGTAAAAATGTTCATAGATTTGACTTCAACTTATGAATCACTTAATTTTAGATTAAATCTATTATTTTATATTGATCTCTGATGAAGTCGATGGAAAAAAGTAGGATCAATAAGTCTTGAAGTTCGAGATAAACATAAATAAATGTAATGTTCGAGATAAACATAAATAAATAAAATGTTTGAGATAAAAATTAAAAATATATAATGTTCGAGATAAACATAAATAAATGTAATGTTCGAGATAAACATAAATTAATGTAATGTTCGAGATAAACATAAATAAATAAAATGTTTGAGATAAAAATTAAAAATATATAATGTTCGAGATAAACATAAATAAATGTAAAGTTTGAGATAAACATAAATAAATAAAATGTTTGAGATAAAAAATTAAAAAATATATAATGTTCGAGATAAACATAAATAAATCTTGAAGTTTGAGATAAACATAAATAAATGTAATGTTCGAGATAAACATAAATAAATGTAATGTTCGAGATAAACAAAAATAAATGTAAAGTTCGAGATAAACATAAATAAATGTAATGTTCGAGATAAACATAAATAAATGTAATGTTCGAGATAAACATAAATAAATGTAATGTTCGAGATAAACATAAATAAATGTAATGTTCGAGATAAACATAAATTAATGTAATGATGAGATAAACATAAATTAATGTAATGTTCGTGATAAACATAAATAAATCTTGAAGTTGGAGATAAACATAAATAAATGTATGTTTTGAGTTGAACATAAAGGAAACTGATAGTTGGAGATAAACATAAAGCAGATGCAGATTCGTCACGACATGACTCGAGTCAGTGCTACACGACGAGTCACGACAGCAGCTACATGGAAACAATCTTGTCAGCGCGAGATTGTGAGTCACGTGACGACGACACCGGGATCTTCTTCTGGCTCGTGAGTCTCGTCACAAAGTTCGACTCTCGGGCAGTAAATGAGTTTCTGGTTTGGCACGAGGTTCCTGCTGGTCACGGCAGTTTGTGAGTCCATGAGCCCACTTGTTGTGTATCACTGTGTGTGAGAGTCTGTTGTGATTGTCGTGTGTGAGAACGTGTGTTTCATATATGTTTGTGTTGCCTTTTGTGAGTTTTAGTATTTGTCGACTTGTATCCCAATAGTTGTGTGTTTGTATTATAGTGTCAATATCTCTGTTTTGGTGTGTGTGTGTTACATCGTACTGTGTGTTTGTTTCTGTGCAAACCTGACTTTGTGTCTGGAAGTTTAAGTGTGTGGTTTGGTTTTGTTGTGTAGACATACTGTATGTTTTGTATATTTAGTTGTGTGTTTAAGTTGCTGTTCGTAGACAAATGTTCTTGTGTGTTTCAGTGTGTGTGTGTGTGTTGATGCTAGTGTCTGTGTGTATGATTTAGTGTGAGTTCTTGATCCCCTGGTGTGACGAACGTCGCAGTCTCTTCCTGTGTCAAACACAAAGCATGCTGGGAAACCAAGAGAAGCTCACATGCATGTCGCTGAGTCAGCAGAGTCGGACCGGAGCGACCAGAGAAGTGATAGAGTTCAGCTGAAGAAGAAGAAGAAGAAGAAGAAGAAGAAGAGGGGGAGGGAAGATCAGTCCAGCCGGGGGCCGATGATGACATCACTTCCTTCCGCCAGGTGAGGACTCGTGTTCAGTCTGAGATTGAGGGGAAAGGTCATGTGATCATGCAACGAGATTCTTACAAGCTACACCAGGGAGACGCTAGCTAACCATGTTATGCTAGCTAACGGCAGAAAGCTAGCTAACTGCAGCAACTTGGCTAACCGCTGCAAGCTAGCTAACCATGGCAAGCTTGCTAACGGCGACAAGCTAGCGGCGCCTCATCAACGTTGACATGGAAACTCTTTGACACGACGTCCACTTCAGAATCTTTGCTGATGACCTCTTTGTGATGCTAACGTGGCGCTGCTAAAAAACCTTCGGACCCGTTCTCCGTAGTTCCTTGACCTCCCGCCCCTTCCCCGAAGGCCTCTTATCGGTCCAGGCCGATGAAGAGTTTGGTTTTCTCCTCCTCCTTCTTGCTCTCGTTCTTCAGGTCGGCGAAGACCTGCGTGAAGAAGTGCGGGTCGGTGTTGATCTGCAGCATCTTGGCGCTCATGTGGGCGATGATCTCCAGGCATCGGTCCCAGAAGGCGTCCTTCTCCGCCTCCACCAGGAAGGGCTTGAGCGGGTACGAGATCTCGTTGCCCATGTAGGAGTAGGACAGGTAGAGGCAGGTGAGCAGCGAGGCCTGCAGCTCGCGCTCCGACGCCACCTCGGCCGAGACCACGTCGCGGCACAGCATGTAGAGGAAGACCACGTTGGCGGGCGTGATGAAGCCCTGGTCCTGCCAGCCCTGCAGCAGCAGCGAGCGGTCCACGCTTCGCAGCCACAGCACCGGGTCGGTCGGAGACAAACGCTTGAGCCGGTAACAGCGACGACACAAGAACTCGCCGAGGCTGCGCATCAGCTCGCTGGTGGACGCCTGCAGGGGGCGGCAGAGGGTCACACACCAGAAGAAACACACCAGAAGAAACACACACCAGAAGAAACACACCAGAAGAAACACACCAGAAGAAACACACACCAGAAGAAACACACACCAGAAGAAACACACCAGAAGAAACACACACCAGAAGAAACACACACCAGAAGAAACACACCAGAAGAAACACACACCAGAAGAAACATACACCAGAAGAAACACACCAGAAGAAACACACACCAGAAGAAACACACCAGAAGAAACATACACCAGAAGAAACACACCAGAAGAAACACACCAGAAGAAACACACACCAGAAGAAACACACCAGAAGAAACATACACCAGAAGAAACACACCAGAAGAAACACACCAGAAGAAACACACACCAGAAGAAACATACACCAGAAGAAACACACCGGAAGAAACACACCAGAAGAAACATACACCAGAAGAAACACACCAGAAGAAACATACACCAGAAGAAACACACACCAGAAGAAACACACCAGAAGAAACACACACCAGAAGAAACATACACCAGAAGAAACACACCAGAAGAAACACACCAGAAGAAACACACACCAGAAGAAACACACCAGAAGAAACATACACAAGAAGAAACACACCAGAAGAAACACACCAGAAGAAACACACACCAGAAGAAACACACACCAGAAGAAACACACCAGAAGAAACACACACCAGAAGAAACACACACCAGAAGAAACACACCAGAAGAAACACACACCAGAAGAAACATACACCAGAAGAAACACACCAGAAGAAACACACACCAGAAGAAACACACCAGAAGAAACATACACCAGAAGAAACACACCAGAAGAAACACACCAGAAGAAACACACACCAGAAGAAACACACCAGAAGAAACATACACCAGAAGAAACACACCAGAAGAAACACACCAGAAGAAACACACACCAGAAGAAACATACACCAGAAGAAACACACCGGAAGAAACACACCAGAAGAAACATACACCAGAAGAAACACACCAGAAGAAACATACACCAGAAGAAACACACACCAGAAGAAACACACCAGAAGAAACACACACCAGAAGAAACATACCCCAGAAGAAACACACCAGAAGAAACACACCAGAAGAAACACACACCAGAAGAAACACACCAGAAGAAACATACACCAGAAGAAACACACCAGAAGAAACACACCAGAAGAAACACACACCAGAAGAAACATACACCAGAAGAAACACACACCAGAAGAAACACACCAGAAGAAACACACACCAGAAGAAACACACCAGAAGAAACACACCAGAAGAAACACACCAGAAGAAACACACACCAGAAGAAACACACCAGAAGAAACACACCAGAAGAAACATACACCAGAAGAAACATACCAGAAGAAACGCACACCAGAAGAAACACACCAGAAGAAACACACACCAGAAGAAACACACCAGAAGAAACACACACCAGAAGAAACACACACCAGAAGAAACACACCAGAAGAAACATACACCAGAAGAAACACACCAGAAGAAACACATACCGGAAGAAACACACCAGAAGAAACACACCAGAAGAAACACACACCAGAAGAAACATACACCAGAAGAAACACACACCAGAAGAAACACACACCAGAAGAAGCACACCAGAAGAAACACACACCAGAAGAAACACACCAGAAGAAACATACACCAGAAGAAACACACCAGAAGAAACACACCAGAAGAATCACACCAGAAGAAACACACACAAGAAGAAACACACACCAGAAGAAACACACCAGAAGAAACACACACCAGAAGAAACACACCAGAAGAAACACACCAGAAGAAATACACCAGAAGAAACATACCAGAAGAAACACACCAGAAGAAACATACACCAGAAGAAACACACCAGAAGAAACACACCAGAAGAAACACACACAAGAAGAAACACACACCAGAAGAAACACACACAAGAAGAAACACACACCAGAAGAAACACACCAGAAGAAACACACCAGAAGAAATACACCTGTGTTGATGTCTTGATGTTTGTGTTATGACACTTGTGTTGGTGTTCTTGTGTTGATGTTTTTGTGTTGATGTTTGTGTTATTAGACTAGTGTTGGTGTTCTTGTGTTGATGTTTTTGTGTTGATGTTTGTGTTATTACATTGGTGTTTGTGTTCTTGTATTGATGTTTTTGTTGAAGTTTGTGTTATTACATTGGTGTTTGTGTTCTTGTATTGATGTGTTTGTTGAATTTTGTGTTATTACATTGGTGTTTGTGTTCTTGTGTTTTTGTCTTGATGTTTGTGTTAAATAAGAAAAACCCCAAAGTGTTGTTTGACACGATTAATTCTCTCGTGTCTCCTGCTCCTCAAATCACGCCTGTCTTCTGTGAAGCTGACAGCAATGCATTGTTGAGATTTTTCATTGACAAAATTAAATTGATCAAAGAGAAAATCTCTCCCTCTTTGTTTGGAACCCCTACTGTCTCTGAGCCCATCTCCTCCTCTTGGTCCTCCTTCACTGCTGTATCTTTGGGTGATATTTCATCACTAGTGAACAAGATGAAACCCTCCTCTTGCTCAGATGACGTCCTTCCTTGTAGGCTTTTTATCAAAATATTTGATGTAATTGGCCCCTGGGTTACCAATATGGTGAACCTCTCCCTTTCCACAGGGGTTTTTCCCAATGCTTTTAAACATGCCATTGTGGAGACTCTGCTCAAAAAAACAGGCTTAGACCCAACTGACCTCAGTAATTTCAGGCCTATTTCTAAGCTCCCTTTCTTGTCCAAGATCTTGGAGAAGGTGGTGTCTGAGCAGCTGTTCCTGGATCAGAGTTCCACTGTTCTGGTTCTCTTGGATCTGTCCTCAGCCTTTGACACAGTTGATCACCAGACCCTGCTAAGTAGACTGAGGGATGAAGACAGTCTGGGTCTGTGTTAGAATGGTTCTCATCTTACCTTTCTGGGCGCAGTTTTAGTGTATCTGCCAATCAAATGAGGTCTGAATCGGCAGATCTGTTGTGTGGAGTCCCTCAAGGTTCTGTTCTGGGTCCTTTATTGTTTTTGTTGTACTTGATTCCCCTTGGGAAAATCATTCAGAGATTTCCTGATGTTTCTTATCACATTTTTGCTGATGACATCCAGCTCTACTGCTCTTTTGATCCAACTGAGCCCCAAAGGCTGAACTTAGTCAATTTTTTGCTAGAAATCAAACAATGAGTGAAAACACTTTACAGCTAAATGTGGACAAAACTGAAACTCTGGTGATTGCTCCTGATGATACGATTCCAGGGTTGAGTCAGTACTTGGGTGACTTAGGTCAGTCTGTCAAACTGAGCCTGAGAAACCTGGGTGTTGTATTTGATAAAGACATGTCTCTTGTTCGACACTGCAGAAAACTGACCAGAAACTGTTTCCTTCAACTGAGAAAAATCTCTAAACTTAGGAAAATGTTGTCAGAACATGATCTGGATCTTATAATCCATGCGTTTGTTTCTTCTCGTCTGGACTATTGTAACAGTTTGTTTTCATGTCTTAACAAGAAGGATCGTCTCGTCTGCAGTTGATTCAGAACTCTGCAGCGAGAATTCTGAGCCGCTCTAGTAGAAGAACTCACATTTCTCCGATCCTTAAAACTCTTCACTGGCTTCCAGTTTCTTTCAGGATCATTTTAAAATTCTGGTTCTTACTTTCAGATCTATTCATGGTCAGGCTCCTCCTTACATCACTGATCTGATCCAGCCTTACACCCCAGCTCGGGCTCTGAGGTCTGTGGATCAGAATCTACTGATGGTTCCTGAACACGGTTCAGGACCAGAGGAGAGAAATCCTTCCAGACTGTTGCTCCTAAGCTTTGGAACGATCTTCTCTCTCTTTGCTCTTGATGATCTACTGACTCCTTCAAGAAACATCTTAAGACGTTTTTATTTGTTCAGGCTTGTCCTTGATTTTCTGGAACTCCTGTTGTGTTATCAGTTTTATCTTGATCTTTAAAGTATATACTTTATTGAATATTGTTTTGATTGTTAAAGCGCTTTGTGACCCTGGTCTGGAAAAGCGCTATATAAATAAATATTACTTACTTACTTACATTAATTACATTGGTGTTTGTGTTCTTGTGTTGATGTTTGTGTTATTACATTGTCGTTTGTGTTCTTGTGTTTTTGTGTTGATGTTTGTGTTATTCCATTGGTGTTTGTGTTCTTGTGTTGATGTTTTTGTGTTGATGTTTGTCTTATTACATTGTCGTTTCTGTTCTTGTGTTTTTGTGTTGATGTTTGTGTTATTCCATTGGTGTTTGTGTTCTTGTGTTGATGTTTTTGTGTTGATGTTTGTCTTATTACATTGGTGTTTCTATTCTTGTGTTGATGTTTGTGTTATTCCATTGGTGTTTGTGTTCTTGTGTTGATGTTTTTGTGTTGATGTTTGTGTTATTACATTGGTGTTTGTGTTCTTGTGTTGATGTTTGTGTTATTCCATTGGTGTTTGTGTTCTTGTGTTTTTGTGTTGATGTTTGTGTTATTCCATTGGTGTTTGTGTTCTTGTGTTGATGTTTTTGTGTTGATGTTTGTCTTATTACATTGTCGTTTGTGTTCTTGTGTTTTTGTGTTGATGTTTGTGTTATTCCATTGGTGTTTGTGTTCTTGTGTTGATGTTTTTGTGTTGATGTTTGTCTTATTACATTGTCGTTTCTGTTCTTGTGTTTTTGTGTTGATGTTTGTGTTATTCCATTGGTGTTTGTGTTCTTGTGTTGATGTTTTTATGTTGATGTTTGTGTTATTACATTGGTGTTTGTGTTCTTGTGTTGATGTTTGTGTTATTCCATTGGTGTTTGTGTTCTTGTGTTGATGTTTTTGTGTTGATGTTTGTGTTATTACATTGGTGTTTGTGTTTTTGTGTTGATGTTTGTCTTATTACATTGTCGTTTCTGTTCTTGTGTTTTTGTGTTGATGTTTGTGTTATTCCATTGGTGTTTGTGTTCTTGTGTTGATGTTTTTGTGTTGATGTTTGTGTTATTACATTGGTGTTTGTGTTCTTGTGTTGATGTTTGTGTTATTCCATTGGTGTTGATGTTTTTGTGTTGATGTTTGTGTTATTTCATTGGTGTTTGTGTTCTTGTGTTGATTTGTGTGTTATTCCATTGGTGTTTGTGTTCTTGTGTTGATGTTTGTGTTATTAGATTGGTGTTTGTGTTCTTGTGTTGATGTTTGTGTTATTACATTGTCGTTTGTTTTCTTGGGCTGATGTTTGTGTTTTTACATTGGTGTTTGTGTTCTTGTGTTGATGTTTGTGTTATTCCATTGGTGTTTGTGTTCTTGAGTTGATGTTTTTGTGTTGATGTTTGTCTTATTACATTGTCGTTTCTGTTCTTGTGTTTTTGTGTTGATGTTTGTGTTATTCCATTGGTGTTTGTGTTCTTGTGTTGATGTTTTTGTGTTGATGTTTGTGTTATTACATTGGTGTTTGTGTTCTTGTGTTGATGTTTGTGTTATTCCATTGGTGTTTGTGTTCTTGTGTTGATGTTTTTGTGTTGATGTTTGTGTTATTACATTGGTGTTTGTGTTCTTGTGTTGATGTTTTTGTGATGATTTTTGTGTTATTACATTGGTGTTTGTGTTCTTGTGTTGATGTTTGTGTTATTCCATCGGTGTTTGTGTTCTTGTGTTGATGTTTGTGTTATTACATTGTCGTTTGTGTTCTTGTGTTGATGTTTGTGTTATTCCATCGGTGTTTGTGTTCTTGTGTTGATGTTTTTGTGTTGATTTTTGTGTTATTACATTGGTGTTTGTGTTCTTGTGTTGATGTTTGTGTTATTACATTGGTGCTTGTGTTCTTGTGTTGATGTTTTTGTGTTGGTTTTTGTGTTGGTTTTTGTGTTATTACATTGGTGTTTGTGTTCTTGTGTTAATGTTTGTGTTATTAGATTGGTGTTTGTGTTCTTGTGTTGATGTTTTTGTGTTGTTTTTTGTGTTATTACATTGGTGTTTGTGTTTTTGTGTTGATGTTTGTGTTATTACATTGGTGTTTGTGTTCTTGTGTTGATGTTTTTGTGTTGATTTTTGTGTTATTACATTGGTGTTTGTGTTCTTGTGTTGATGTTTGTGTTATTCCATCGGTGTTTGTGTTCTTGTGTTGATGTTTGTGTTATTACATTGTCGTTTGTGTTCTTGTGTTGATGTTTGTGTTATTCCATCGGTGTTTGTGTTCTTGTGTTGATGTTTGTGTTATTACATTGTCGTTTGTGTTCTTGCGTTGATGTTTGTGTTATTCCATCGGTGTTTGTGTTCTTGTGTTGATGTTTGTGTTATTACATTGGTGTTTGTGTTCTTGTGTTGATGTTTGTGTTATTCCATTGGTGTTTGTGTTCTTGTGTTGATGTTTGTGTTATTACATTGGTGTTTGTGTTCTTGTGTTGATGTTTTTGTGTTGATGTTTGTGTTATTACATTGGTGTTTGTGTTCTTGTGTTGATGTTTTTGTGATGATTTTTGTGTTATTACATTGGTGTTTGTGTTCTTGTGTTGATGTTTGTGTTATTCCATCGGTGTTTGTGTTCTTGTGTTGATGTTTGTGTTATTCCATCGGTGTTTGTGTTCTTGTGTTGATGTTTGTGTTATTACATTGGTGTTTGTGTTCTTGTGTTGATGTTTGTGTTATTACATTGGTGTTTGTGTTCTTGTGTTGATGTTTTTGTGTTGATGTTTGTGTTATTACATTGGTGTTTGTGTTCTTGTGTTGATGTTTTTGTGATGATTTTTGTGTTATTACATTGGTGTTTGTGTTCTTGTGTTGATGTTTGTGTTATTCCATTGGTGTTTGTGTTCTTGTGTTGATGTTTTTGTGTTGATGTTTGTGTTATTACATTGGTGTTTGTGTTCTTGTGTTGATGTTTGTGTTATTCCATTGGTGTTTGTGTTCTTGTGTTTTTGTGTTGATGTTTGTGTTATTCCATTGGTGTTTGTGTTCTTGTGTTGATGTTTTTGTGTTGATGTTTGTCTTATTACATTGTCGTTTGTGTTCTTGTGTTTTTGTGTTGATGTTTGTGTTATTCCATTGGTGTTTGTGTTCTTGTGTTGATGTTTTTGTGTTGATGTTTGTCTTATTACATTGTCGTTTCTGTTCTTGTGTTTTTGTGTTGATGTTTGTGTTATTCCATTGGTGTTTGTGTTCTTGTGTTGATGTTTTTGTGTTGATGTTTGTGTTATTACATTGGTGTTTGTGTTCTTGTGTTGATGTTTGTGTTATTCCATTGGTGTTTGTGTTCTTGTGTTGATGTTTTTGTGTTGATGTTTGTGTTATTACATTGGTGTTTGTGTTTTTGTGTTGATGTTTGTCTTATTACATTGTCGTTTCTGTTCTTGTGTTTTTGTGTTGATGTTTGTGTTATTCCATTGGTGTTTGTGTTCTTGTGTTGATGTTTTTGTGTTGATGTTTGTGTTATTACATTGGTGTTTGTGTTCTTGTGTTGATGTTTGTGTTATTCCATTGGTGTTGATGTTTTTGTGTTGATGTTTGTGTTATTTCATTGGTGTTTGTGTTCTTGTGTTGATTTGTGTGTTATTCCATTGGTGTTTGTGTTCTTGTGTTGATGTTTGTGTTATTAGATTGGTGTTTGTGTTCTTGTGTTGATGTTTGTGTTATTACATTGTCGTTTGTTTTCTTGGGCTGATGTTTGTGTTTTTACATTGGTGTTTGTGTTCTTGTGTTGATGTTTGTGTTATTCCATTGGTGTTTGTGTTCTTGAGTTGATGTTTTTGTGTTGATGTTTGTCTTATTACATTGTCGTTTCTGTTCTTGTGTTTTTGTGTTGATGTTTGTGTTATTCCATTGGTGTTTGTGTTCTTGTGTTGATGTTTTTGTGTTGATGTTTGTGTTATTACATTGGTGTTTGTGTTCTTGTGTTGATGTTTGTGTTATTCCATTGGTGTTTGTGTTCTTGTGTTGATGTTTTTGTGTTGATGTTTGTGTTATTACATTGGTGTTTGTGTTCTTGTGTTGATGTTTTTGTGATGATTTTTGTGTTATTACATTGGTGTTTGTGTTCTTGTGTTGATGTTTGTGTTATTCCATCGGTGTTTGTGTTCTTGTGTTGATGTTTGTGTTATTACATTGTCGTTTGTGTTCTTGTGTTGATGTTTGTGTTATTCCATCGGTGTTTGTGTTCTTGTGTTGATGTTTTTGTGTTGATTTTTGTGTTATTACATTGGTGTTTGTGTTCTTGTGTTGATGTTTGTGTTATTACATTGGTGCTTGTGTTCTTGTGTTGATGTTTTTGTGTTGGTTTTTGTGTTGGTTTTTGTGTTATTACATTGGTGTTTGTGTTCTTGTGTTAATGTTTGTGTTATTAGATTGGTGTTTGTGTTCTTGTGTTGATGTTTTTGTGTTGTTTTTTGTGTTATTACATTGGTGTTTGTGTTTTTGTGTTGATGTTTGTGTTATTACATTGGTGTTTGTGTTCTTGTGTTGATGTTTTTGTGTTGATTTTTGTGTTATTACATTGGTGTTTGTGTTCTTGTGTTGATGTTTGTGTTATTCCATCGGTGTTTGTGTTCTTGTGTTGATGTTTGTGTTATTACATTGTCGTTTGTGTTCTTGTGTTGATGTTTGTGTTATTCCATCGGTGTTTGTGTTCTTGTGTTGATGTTTGTGTTATTACATTGTCGTTTGTGTTCTTGCGTTGATGTTTGTGTTATTCCATCGGTGTTTGTGTTCTTGTGTTGATGTTTGTGTTATTCCATCGGTGTTTGTGTTCTTGTGTTGATGTCTGTGTTATTCCATCGGTGTTTGTGTTCTTGTGTTGATGTTTGTGTTATTCCATCGGTGTTTGTGTTCTTGTGTATTCGTCAGGCGAGTATTGAAGCCTCACCTGTACGATGACTCGTTTAGGGGTCCCGGCCGTGGTTGCCGGTTGGACGCCGGTGAGCGAGTTCTTCTTGGCGGCGGCGTTGACGTTGACCAGGGTCTTGGAGACGGGCAGGTGGGCGGGGCCTGCGGTGGACGAGGCGTCCTGACTGGACGAGAAGGACGAGAGGTTCGCACACGACTGCGACTTCTTCAGCTTCAGGCTGTTGGACGCCGAGCTGCAGGAAGTGACCACCTGAGCGTCCGGCGAGCTCCCCTTCCCGCCGTCCGACTGCAGCTTCTTGGACCCCTTCCTCTTCGCCGACACCGCCACGATGCGTTTCCATGGCAACACGTTGATGATGGACGGCCTCTTCAGGGACTTGGCGGCGGCGGCGGCGGCATCTTTGGAGTTCTTGCTGTTCTGCACGGCCGTGTAGTGACCCACCGCGGCCGGGCCGTCCTCGAACAGCGCCGCCTTCCTGTAGCTCGGCGAGAGCGACAGCACCGTTCCCATGGTGGCAGCAGGGGGCAGCAGAGGGACGCACCGGCGGACGCGACGATTAAACCACTCGAAGAAACCTGGAAACAGGAAGTACTTTCTCAAGACAGGAAGTGACACAATCACAAACAAAATATTTATGTTCAAATTTTAAGATGTTTGCGAAAATAAATGAATGTAGGATTTTTATTATTTTCTAAATATCTGTTTCATAAAATAATAATTTTGGTTTTTTTTCACACAATAAAATTATACGAGGAAAGAAAACATCCATAAATTAATTACATGTAGAAAGAAAATATGATTTAATCTGATAATAAAATAAAAATATATAAAATAAAAGAGAAGCTGTTAAAATCAAAATATTATGATTGTTTTTATTAAGTCGCATATTATTTATTTTAGTTTTAAACATTATTACAGGCGATTTAAACATACATACTTAATATTTATACAACGTATCATCATGAATATTATTTAATTTCTTCATTTTATGTGACTAATTATTTGTTTAGTTTATTGTAATGTCTCTTTTGTATTGTATTCGATCAATATCATTGTATTTATTTAACATTTATTCCATTATTGTTACTCTACAAAAATAAAAGCTTGTGTTTAACACACGTGTTCTCATTCTTGTGTATTTGATTGCTTTTACTGGTAGAAACTTAAGGAATAAACAAATAATAATTGCGTTTGTGTTCTTGTTTTTGTGTTGATCTTTTACTGCATTTATTTTTCTTGTGATATTCACGCGAGAAACGTTGATTTTTATGATTATACTAAACATTATAAATATAAGTGTCGAGAAGAAACCTGTCGTCACGTGTCACAAGAGAGTCTCCGCGGGAGGAAAATGACTGTAGTTCGGGTCCGAACATCATCTTTGTCTCACATTCCATCACACGCTCCAGACATTAGTAATCGAGCTTATATAAGACGCGGATCGGCGGTAAATGTGCGCGAGCGTCCATCTTAGCTTCAAAATGGAGCCTTGAACCCCCCCCCCCCCCCCTCACCCTCCTCACCCCCTCACCCTCCTCACCCCCCTCACCCCCTCACCCCCCCCTCAGCATCAGGCTGCCTCCCTCATGGCTTCACCTCCACAGGTCTGACAGCTGTGATTGACAGCTGGAGGCTGTGATTGACGGGCTCACCTTCTTCTCAAGCTCGTGCTTCCGCCGGATCCATCCTGCAGCTCCGCGTCCAGAGGTTCGGTTCCGTCCCTCGTCCTCCTCCTCCTCCTCCTCCTCCTCCTCCTCCTCCTCCTCCGGGCCACAAGTCCTCCTCAGGAGCAGGCCCGCGCGTGCGGCTGCGGATCAGACGCCGAGAGTCTCGCGCGTCCGAAGGTTCGGTCCATGGACCTGAGGATGGAGGGAGGCTGCGCGCGCAGGTGATGATCGATGCCGAGTGGATCGGAACACGGAGAGATCCGCGCTGGTGAGGAGGACGAGGTGATGCAGGAGGTGCAGGAGGTGCAGGAGATGCAGGAGAGCCGCGGCTGGATGCGGGCGTCTCTGCAGTCGTGGGGGGAGAAACGGCGGCCTGTGATTGGCTGCTGCCGCCGCGGCTGCGATCCCATTGGCCGCGAACGATCGAGAGCCAATCGGAGCGAGGAGGAGGAGGAGCGAGGGAGGAGGAGGAGGAGGAGGGGAGGTGCTGTCCAGAGTGCTGATCCAGCGAGGAGGAGGTGAATCACTGCTGCCAGATGTTGCTCCAGGGCCGGCCATCCCGTGGGGCGAGCTAAACAGCGCTCCATTGGTTATGAATATAACCATTGATTGATGTTTGTCATGTTGTGTTTGTCAGACTGGATTCACCTTCAGAATAAAACATAGATTCAAGTTTGTTAGTGAACATGTTGTGTTTGTCAGACTGGATTCACCTTCAGAATAAAACATAGATTCAAGTTTGTTAGTGAACATGTTGTGTTTGTCAGACTGGATTCACCTTCAGAATAAAACATAGATTCAAGTTTGTTAGTGAACATGTTGTGTTTGTCAGACTGGATTCACCTTCAGAATAAAACATAGATTCAAGTTTGTTAGTGAACATGTTGTGTTTGTCAGACTGGATTCACCTTCAGAATAAAACATAGATTCAAGTTTGTTAGTGAACATGTTGTGTTTGTCAGACTGGATTCACCTTCAGAATAAAACATAGATTCAAGTTTGTTAGTGAACATGTTGTGTTTGTCAGACTGGCTTCACCTTCAGAATAAAACATTGATTCAAGTTTGTTAGTGAACATGTTGTGTTTGTCAGACTGGATTCACCTTCAGAATAAAACATAGATTCAAGTTTGTTAGTGAACATGTTGTGTTTGTCAGACTGGATTCACCTTCAGAATAAAACATTGATTCAAGTTTGTTAGTGAACATGTTGTGTTTGTCAGACTGGATTCACCTTCAGAATAAAACATAGATTCAAGTTTGTTAGTGAACATGTTGTGTTTGTCAGACTGGATTCACCTTCAGAATAAAACATAGATTCAAGTTTGTTAGTGAACATGTTGTGTTTGTCAGACTGGATTCACCTTCAGAATAAAACATAGATTCAAGTTTGTTAGTGAACATGTTGTGTTTGTCAGACTGGATTCACCTTCAGAATAAAACATTGATTCAAGTTTGTTAGTGAACATGTTGTGTTTGTCAGACTGGATTCACCTTCAGAATAAAACATTGATTCAAGTTTGTTAGTGAACATGTTGTGTTTGTCAGACTGGATTCAGCTTCAGAATAAAACATTGATTCAAGTTTGTTAGTGAACATGTTGTGTTTGTCAGACTGGATTCACCTTCAGAATAAAACATAGATTAAAGTTTGTTAGTGAACATGTTGTGTTTGTCAGACTGGATTCACCTTCAGAATAAAACATAGATTGATGTTTGTTAGTGAACATGTTGTGTTTGTCAGACTGGATTCACCTTCAGAATAAAACATAGATTAAAGTTTGTTATTGAACATGTTGTGTTTGTCAGACTGGATTCACCTTCAGAATAAAACATAGATTCAAGTTTGTTAGTGAACATGTTGTGTTTGTCAGACTGGATTCACCTTCAGAATAAAACATTGCTTCAAGTTTGTTAGTGAAGTGAAGTATAAATTCAGTTTGGAATTAGAAAACTGTTGAAAGGCAGTTGTTTGAGTAACATGATTTATTTCCAGTGTTTCCTGTGCTGACACTGATCCATCTTTTATCTGCAGACCAACAGTTGTCGTCGCAGCCTCAGGCTCAGAGTCTGTGTCGCGTCAAGACGTCGTCGCTGCTTCAGACGTGAACATGTGACTACTGCAGCATCCGTCTGCCTGATCCTCTCGGGACACGTGATCAACAAGATGGAGGACGTTTGAGGATCAACGTTTCTCGTCTTTCTTCATGTCGTTGACGAAACAAGAAGTTTATCTGCTGTTTATCGGTTGTTTTGAACATGTTTAAATACGTTTTTACTCACAAGTTAGATTTGTTCGTTAAACTCTATCAATATTTCACGTGAAAATAGTTAAAACACGTAAAAAGGTCGAGAACTAGTTTAGTTATTTATATGTTAAACATTCATTGTATGAAGAAAATCAGTGGCATCAGAATAATGAATACATTTAATATGTTTTATTGAATCAATTCATTCAAATTTTCTCTATTGAAAATTTGAAGTTGTTCTGTTTTTTAAATAATTAAAAAAAAATAAGTATATATTTATTTTTTACACTTTTTTATATTGTAATTTAATAAAAAAAATAATTCTGGTCTCACTATTATACCAACATTTTTAATTGAATTTAAAGGCTACAAATTAAAAAGAAACTGAACTTTTGAATGATGGAATTAGAAAATCAAACTATGTTTTAAAAAAGCATTCATTTTTAAATGATTTCCAAAGAATGTAATTTTAATAATCGATTAAAAAAAGCATCCCTCAATAAAGAAATGATTGATTCAAGTATTCGAAATTTAAAATGATAAATTCAACAATTCAATATTCTGATGACACTGAAGTTGTTTTTGTTGTAAATTGAATTAATATTTTTTGGATTATCTCACATATCAGATTTTAAAAAGTACATTAAATATGCAGTGAAACACTGAGAATCGTACTTATTAAATGAGGTAAATAAGTTTAAAACAGCAAAATAATTGTCTGAGTTATAAAGTTATAAAAACAGGCGCACAAACCATAAATCAATAGTTACCACTCGTAAACAAAACGTAAGACGTTTAAAGAACATGACTCGACAAACTCAACATATTCTGTACATTTCAAGTCTTAAATAAATCGAACGCTTATTTGACCTGGTTTCGCGGTACGACTACATTACCCAGCATGCTCTGGACATCTACTTCCTGTTCCACACGTCATAAGTAAAATGCCGCCTCCAGGGAGCTAAACTTCTCGCCTCAGATTGAGTTCTGTTGTGTTTGTGTCAGGTTCCGACCCCGCAGGACAAATGGACCCGCAGCAGCGACACCGCTCGCTCTACAAGGGGACGACGCCGCCCTGGAAGGAAACGTACCGGAAGGTGCTCAAACCAGCGATGCTAACTAGCTTAGCATGCTTGTTGTGGTCAGACGTGTCATTGTTGTTGTTGTTTGTTTTTGACAGCGATGCTTCGACAGGCTCAAGGGCAGCAGGTCGAGGTTGCTGGAGAAATACCGGCAGCTGGGAGACGGTCCTCATGGAAGCTCCGGGGCCTCCATCATCGTGCAGGAGGTGATGGAGGAAGAGTGGTCCTCGCTGCAGGCGGAGGACCTGAGGCTGCCGCCGCTGTGGGGACCAGAGGGGATGGTGGAGGTGAGACTGGATCCATCAGGTTCTCAACACTTGTTGAAGGATATGGCTGGACTCGTAGAGTCAAGTTGGATGAAGTGGAAACACGAGTTTTTGTTTTTCATCTCCTGCTGAAGATCATGGACTAGATAACATGAAGTTAGGTTTAAAGTTTACTTGAATGAAGAAGGATTAAGAAGAACGAACCAAAACCATCGATAAACCAAACATTCGTACATCGATGGCTCCAGAATTAAATTATTAACTTACTCAACAACAAAGTCCTCACAGGATTTCCTTGGTTATAGTTCTCAATTCAAACTTTTTAAACCAACATTTTTTAATTGAATTTAAAAGGATACAAATTAAAAAGAAACTGAACTTTTTGAATGATGTAATTAGAAACTATGTTTTAAAAAAGCATCCATTAATCCATTAAAAAGAAATCATCCCTCAATAAAGAAATGATTGATTCAATTATTCCAAAAAAAATGACTGAATGCTTTATATCTATATATTCTCTCATTTTCTCATGTCGACTAATATTGATCGTTTTCACAGTAATCTGTTCTTTTAATAGACAAAAATGTTTGTTCATTTTAATGTAGCGACTGGAGCCTGGTTGTCTTCGTCTTCTTCCGAAAATAAACTTTTAAAAACATCCAAATACCTTCAAACTGCTCGACTGTAGCGTCTTGAACTGAAGCTCCACATGAGAAGAAAATGAATAAATAAATTCTATATTTTAAGCTTGTTTGTGGCAGACGTTTAAAGAACGACGAGCGATGCAGGCAGGAAGTACTCTGGGTAAGTATGGCTTGAGCTCCAGTCGCTACATTAAAATGAACAAACATTTTTGTCTATAATTCTAAAAAGAACAGATTGCTCTGAAAATTAACAACATTAGTTTACATGAGTGTGAGTAGAAAGCAAGTGACCTATGAACTATGACTTTAAATACAAGGTTTGTTTTTGGTCATGAGATGTTTTCTTATTAATATAATGTTCGACGCTGGACTTGCTGTTCAGACCAACTTGACATAAAATGACTATATTTAAGCTTAATCAAATAACAGTTTGCACTTGAATAATATATTTTTAATTTGTATTATCTTTCTTGAACTCAATGAAAAAAACATCCATTTCTAAACGAGGCGTTTTGTCTTTTTTCCAGACGTTAAGCTTCACTGGAGAAAACGATGACTTGAGAGTTTTTGAGGAGATCCAGCAAGAGCTCGTGTCTGAAGGTAGGACCGGGATTCTCGGGTCATGTACAGATGATGGTACGTAGATATTGAGGAGAGCAACACCTTGATATCTTCTGCGTCACAGAGATGTCCATCATGGAAGAATACGAGAAGAACCTGCAGTTGGAGCAGCAGTACATCTCGTCCGTCGTCGACGGCATGAACGAGTCGTCGGTGATTTGTCCGGCGTGTCACGCGTGAGACTAAGAATGTCATTGTGTTTATTATTGAAAATGTATTTAACCAACACTTTCTAGTGTTTACAAAAACATTCTTAATAAAATGATCTTGTGTCCAACAGGAACCATCTGACCGTCAACAGCCATTTCATCTCCTGCCTCTGTGGACTCTACATCAACACGAAGGTGACCTCAGCACACGATCCATGTTCTGCTCAGAGAACACGGTGTCGTCGGCTCCACTTGCATCTACAGAACTGAAGGTTTCGTTTGATCCGTTCAAGAATCGCGACATCACCGCGGACGTGTTGTGTCGGCTCCTGGAGTCGCGAGTGTCGGAGCACATGGACGAGTGTCTCCAGAACCCGGACTTCTCTGTGACCTCCAACAGCGACGGCAGCAGCGTTCTGCTCATCAGCTGCAAGGTGTTTCAATGAAGCTGGACAAACTTGATTTCATGATCTGATGACTTGATTTCATGATCTGATGACTTGATGTCAATGATCTGATGACTTGATGTCAATGATCTGATGACTTGATGTCATGATCTGATGACTTGATTTCATGATCTGATGACTTGATGTCATGATCTGATGACTTGATGTCATGATCTGATGACTTGATGTCATGATCTGATGACTTGATGTCATGATCTGATGACTTGATGTCATGATCTGATGACTTGATGTCATTATCTGATGACTTGATGTCATGATCTGATGACTTGATGTCATGATCTGATGACTTGATTTCACGATCTGATGACTTGATTTCACGATCTGATGACTTGATGTCATGATCTGATGACTTGATTTCACGATCTGATGACTTGATTTCATGATCTGATGACTTGATTTCATGATCTGATGACTTGATTTCACGATCTGATGACTTGATTTCACGATCTGATGACTTGATTTCACGATCTGATGACTTGATTTCACGATCTGATGACTTGATTTCACGATCTGATGACTTGATTTCATGATCTGATGACTTGATGTCATGATCTGATGACTTGATTTCATGATCTGATGACTTGATGTCAATGATCTGATGACTTGATTTCATGATCTGATGACTTGATGTCATGATCTGATGACTTGATGTCAATGATCTGATGACTTGATTTCATGATCCGATGACTTGATGTCATGATCTGATGACTTGATGTCATGATCTGATGACTTGATGTCATGATCTGATGACTTGATGTCATGATCTGAAGACTTGATTTCATGATCTGATGACTTGATTTCATGATCTGATGACTTGATTTCATGATCTGATGTCATGATCTGATGACTTGATTTCATGATCTGAAGACTTGATGTCATGATCTGATGACTTGATTTCATGATCTGATGACTTGATTTCATGATCTGATGACTTGATTTCATGATCTGATGACTTGATGTCAACGATCTGATGACTTGATTTCATGATCTGATGACTTGATTTCATGATCTGATGACTTGATTTCATGATCTGAAGACTTGATGTCATGATCTGATGACTTGATTTCATGATCCGATGACTTGATTTCATGATCCGATGACTTGATGTCATGATCTGTTGACTTGATTTCATGATCCAATGACTTGATTTCATGATCCGATGACTTGATGTCATGATCTGTTGACTTGATTTCATGATCCAATGACTTGATTTCATGATCCGATGACTTGATGTCATGATCTGTTGACTTGATGTCATGATCTGTTGACTTGATTTCATGATCCGATGACTTGATTTCATGATCCGATGACTTGATTTCATGATCCGATGACTTGATGTCATGATCCGATGACTTGATTTCATGATCCGATGACTTGATTTCATGATCCGATGACTTGATGTCATGATCTGATGACTTGATGTCATGATCTGTTGACTTGATTTCATGATCCGATGACTTGATTTCATGATCCGATGACTTGATGTCATGATCTGATGACTTCTAAAAATATACTTCTGTCTTTCAGGTCTGCGACTATCTCTCCGTCGTCCTTTAACGACCACTGTCAAATATTTTAATTTATTGTTTATGAATAAAGATGATTTTTTTTTTTAAATACATTTGTTTCACTTTCTTTTTTTAAACACTGGTAACACTTCTTGTAACGACTAAACTATAGGTTTTCCATGGAGACTTAAGGAATGTTTACATTTTAAAAGCTCAATGCAGTTCTTCACAGCCCAGGATATTATCAGAAAACACGAGTAAATGAAAACTGTAAATAAATCTGTTAAAATGAACTGATCAATATTGTCTTTTCTGGTTTCTACCTCTTACATTAATCACCGTGGCTTTTCTAAATACAACAAACTATTTACTTCTCAACTCGTGCCGTCTACCATTTAAAAATTCTCATCGAAAATGTAATTTGACAGAAAAGTTTTTTGTTTCTTACGACTATATTAACTCATACACTGAATATAAGATGAAAGCAGTAACTTCACCTTTATTGTGTTTATATAAATATATTTCAGATGGCAACAAAGAAAATACAAATGCAAAGTAATGTCTTTAGGGTTAATTTAACAGGAAACGAAGAATATATATTAAAACTAGTTTTTAATTTTTAGGTCTTTAGGAGTGTTGAACCGATGTAGTTCTATTCGTCGCCTGTCGGTGGCAGTGTTGTTGAGCCCACCTGCGCTGGCCGAGCGGAAAACGACGAAGCAGAGCGGAGAAGCACGAGCGGAAAGATGGCGGCCGCGGCGGTGGCTGAGTTTCAGAGAGCTCAGTCTCTCCTCGGAACAGACCGGGACGCCTCCATCGATATCCTGCACTCTATAGGTGAGACGACGCGTCACACCGTGTCCCGGCGTCTTCTGCCGGGTTGCTGTCACGCGTTCAAAAGGAAAAAGGATGGACTCCGCGGAGCATCTTTGTTGTTAGCATGTTAGCAGCTAAGCTACTTAGCACGCCGCGTCAGTGAGTCAGCAGCAGCAGCAGCAGCAGCTAGCCGGTTAGCTTGGACCCGGTTAGCTTCTCCAGCGTCTCCTCATTCATTTGACAGATGGTTGTGTGTGGATGACATCACTGACGCATCTGCAAACGATTGCAAATGTCAAACATTTGATGAGAAATCGTTCAAGAATAAATCGGGAATGAAGTCGAGATGTTGTCAGGCCGAGCAGATGAATCTTCACTTTATATTGTTCTTCTTTAGAAGCAGATCTGAGTCAAACTTTAATAACATTCAAACTAAAAAACACCATACGTTCCATTGCTAGATTTAAATGTAATGCTTTATTTCACTTCCTACAGCTGTTTCACCATTTTTAAATAAACAAAATATTATAGACTTAAAGATAAGAGTTTGGTTTACTTAGATAAAAACTTTATTGATCCTGTGCAGGTCTCAATAGTTTTTCCAGCAACACAGACGATAGATTCATAAAGAACAATAACAAGTGCAATAAAAATAACAAAGTTCAAGATGACACAAAGTCTAAAGATGAAGAACATAGATCAGAGAAAAATAACAAAGATAAAGATACAAATATTATCATGGAATAATAACGTCATCTTTTCACTTCTGCCCCCAAACTCAGATTTAAACAATCTAATAACACAAGGAATGAATGAGTCCCTGAGTCTATTGGTGTTGCATCATGGGAGTAGCATTGGTGCTCAGCGTGTTCACGGATGACAGTGTTCAGAGGATGATGTTACCAGTGATGGACAGTAGTTTTTCCAGTGACTTCACCAGTGAGTCCATCTTCATTGCAACCAACTAATTCCCTGGTTACAAATAAATAAGATCTTGCAATTAAAAGAAAATGTAACTTAGAGAAAGCCATCAAATGTAAATATAGACTCAAATCATGTAAACGAATCAAATATAATTTTTACACCTGATTCATAAAATAGTTTAATGCTGAGTGGATTCACTTGAGGTTGAAACGTAAACGAAAAAGCAGGAGAAGATTTGACGACTTTAGTTCATGATCGCGGTTTTTAACACATTTTTAATTCTTAGAACGGTCAAATTATTAATGATGGAAACATTACTTTCCCCCAGTACTGTATCAATATTCAACAGCACTGGATCCATTTGCTTTTATTTGTAATGAACCACCAACATGCAAATATTTACCTGATTTTCCTCGTGAGATACAAATATAGATCCGTATGTTTTAACTCAGTAAACGGTTGCTAAGCGTGTCACCACTTTGTTCCTTCAATATGTCGTGTTGTGTGGTTGCAGTGAAGCGGGACGTCCAGGACAGCGATGAGGAAGCCGTGCGTGTTAAAGAGCAGAGCATCCTGGAGCTCGGAGGACTCTTGGCTAAGACTGGTCAGGCTGCAGGTAAACTTGACATTATATTTACTTCTAGACGGACAGGTTTGTTTGGAAGTTCACGATCTTCTAAGAAAACAACTGAGACGAGATGAAAAGTTCTTACGATATGTTGCTTTAACAAAGGAGGTTGAAAGAGACGAGTGACTGGATCACTAGTGTTTGACTAGATCATCAGTGAGTATTACTTGCGGCGCCATAGCAACCGAGCCTAACAAGCTGCGCCGCACAGTTCAGAGACAGACGGAGATGCAAATGACGACGAGACATAGAAGTACAATTTTGATTGGTCAAAGTGCACATTGAAGAAATGCTTGTTTATACAATAAAAAATGATAAATTGTCACATGTTTCTGATGCATATCACACGTGCCAAGATCGCGAAAATATAGTGATCCCTCGTATGTTTCAGGTTTACCTTCTGAAAACACATTAATTGAAACTTCAGCGACAGTTTACTTTCTTACTTGTTTAGTTTAACGTGTATTTGACAACATGTAAGTAAGTAAGTAATATTTATTTATATAGCGCTTTTCCAGACCAGGGTCACAAAGCGCTTAAACAATCCAAACAATATTCAATAAAGTATATACTTTAAAGGTCAAGATTAAACTGATAACACAACAGGAGTTCCAGAAAATCAAGGAAAAGCCTGAACAAATAAAAACGTCTTAAGATGTTTCTTAAAGGAGTCAGTAGATCATCAAGAGCAAAGAGAGAGAAGATCATTCCAAAGCTTAGGAGCAATATTGCCTACGAGATGTCATACCTCGAAACAACCCTCTCAGTAACACTGACCTGAGAAGGTCCGGCAATGCTTTGCCGCCCAGCTACCCGATCACAGCTGACTTGGGACTAGTCTACTTAGACTTAGAATTTAAGTCCAGTGTTGCGTTGCCTTCAATCAGCCGTCACTGAATACAGCATATCAGTGCCTCACAAATAAAGGTTTAAATCATTAACAAATGTTGTTAAAGAGAAACGGACAAGACAAGTAGACAACACAAGGGTTCATATTTAGTTCTGTGTGTCTGTGGGACATGAACCGTGAGGGTCCACTGTATACGCAAGATTTAAACTTAAGTCTGGATTCCTCCATGTTTCTGTGAGATGGACTGTGGATGTCAAAGCTTAAGGCTTAGCTGTTGTGTTGCTGCCGGACTTAAACATACTTCACCAAATGTCTCCAAACATACTCTGGTTTACATACCATAATAGTAAAGGAATGTCTCTCCTGCAGAACTGGGCGGGCTGCTGAAGTACGTCCGGCCCTTCCTCAACTCCATCTCCAAGGCCAAAGCCGCCCGGCTGGTCCGCTCCCTGCTGGACTTGTTCCTGGACATGGAGGCCGCCACGGGTCAGGAGGTGGAGCTGTGCCTGGAGTGCATCGAGTGGGCCAAAGCTGAGAAGAGGACCTTCCTGAGACAGGCGCTGGAGGTGAGACACTGATTCCTGCTTGACTTTATTTTTCTCTGGTTCTAAACGCTGAAGGCGTCTTCGTCTCTTCAGGCTCGTCTCATCTCCTTGTATTTCGACACAAAGTGCTACCCGGAGGCTCTACAACTTGGTGAGTAGGGCTGTGAGAAAATGTCCACACACTTTCATGGTACTTTAGACATTGATAAATAAAATAAATATATTAATTTTCTTTCGTTCAAGTTTATTTTTGTTCATCTTTGTGATGCAATTAAACTTTCAGCCTCTAGAGGAGTCATGTGGTCTGTAAATACTACAACTCCAGAGTCAAGTACTGGACAATACTACACATATATACTTGTTACTACACTATCACAACACCAGAGTCAAGTACTGGACAATACTACACATATATACTTGTCACTACACTATCACAACACCAGAGTCAAGTACTGGACAATACTACACATATATACTTGTTACTACACTATCACAACTCCAGAATCAAATACTGGACAATACTACACATATATACTTGTTACTACACTATCACAACTCCAGAATCAAATACTGGACAATACTACACATATATACTTGTTACTACACTATCACAACACCAGAGTCAAGTACTGGACAATACTACACATATATACTTGTTACTACACTATCACAACTCCAGAGTCAAGTACTGGACAATACTACACATATATCCTTGTTACTACACTATCACAACTCCAGAGTCAAGTACTGGACAATACTACACATATATACTTGTTACTACACTATCACAACACCAGAGTCAAGTACCGGACAATACTACACATATATACTTGTTACTACACTATCACAACACCAGAGTCAAGTACTGGACAATACTACACATATATACTTGTTACTACACTATCACAACACCACAGTCAAGTACTGGACAATACTACACATATATACTTGTTACTACACTATCACAACACCAGAGTCAAGTACTGGACAATACTACACATATATACTTGTTACTACACTCTCACTATATATCGTATCCTTGATACATGTCAACACTCTTGACTATAAAAGCACAAATGTTCCTCTGCCAGAGTCACAGCTCCTGCAGGAGCTGAAGAAAATGGACGACAAGGCTCTGCTGGTGGAGGTGCAGCTGCTGGAGAGTAAGACCTATCACGCCCTCAGTAATCTGCCCAAGGCTCGCGCCGCCCTCACGTCCGCCCGCACCACCGCCAACGCCATCTACTGCCCCCCCAAACTACAAGCAGCTCTGGACATGCAGTCAGGTAGAGAGGACTGGAGCGTTAACCCGTGGTCGTGGGTTTAACTCCCGTGTGTTGGCAGGAATCATCCACGCGGCCGAGGAGAAGGACTGGAAGACGGCCTACTCCTACTTCTACGAGGCCTTCGACGGCTACGACAGCATCGACAGCCCCAGAGCCGTGGTGGCGCTGAAGTACATGCTGCTCTGCAAGATCATGCTCAACCTGTGAGTGTCGGGGTCGTCGTCGTGGCTCTGCTGTCCCTTCTGACCTTTGACCTCTGCTTCCAGGCCAGAAGACGTCCAGGCCATGAGCGGCAGCGGCAAGCTGGCCCTGCGCTACGCTGGCCGACAGGTACGACAACCAGTGGTTTCTAGGGTTGATGATGAATCCGAGAATGCAATGGAAAGCATGAACCTGTAAGTAATGTTTATTTGTGTCTGACCCTCGACCTGCTCCGTTCCAGACGGACTCACTGAAGTGTGTCGCGCTCGCCAGCAAGAACCGCTCGCTCGCAGACTTTGAAAAGGTTGGTTCACTTCAGGACAACTAGATTTAATGAGGTTTAGTTCAGGAAAACGAGATTAAATGAGGTTTAGTTCAGGAAAATGAGATTAAATGAGGTTTAGTTCAGGAAAATGAGATTAAATTAGGTTTATATTAGTTCAGGAAAACGAGATTAAATGAGGTTTAGTTCAGGAAAACGAGATTAAATGAGATTTATATTAGTTCAGGAAAACGAGATTAAATGAGGTTTAGTTCAGGAAAACGAGATTAAATGAGGTTAAATTCATGAAAATTAGATTAAATGAGGTTTAGTTCATGAAAATGAGATTAAATGAGGTTTAGTTCAGGAAAACGATATTATATGAGGTTTAGTTCAGGAAAACGAGATTAAATGAGGTTTAGTTCAGGAAAATGAGATTAAATGAGGTTTATATTAGTTCAGGAAAACGAGATTAAATGAGGTTTAGTTCAGGAAAGCGAGATTAAATGAGGTTTAGTTCAGGAAAACGATATTACATGAGGTTTAGTTCAGGAAAACGAGATTAAATGAGGTTAAATTCATGAAAATGAGATTAAATGAGGGTTAGTTCATGAAAATGAGATTAAATGAGGTTTAGTTCAGGAAAACGATATTACATGAGGTTTAGTTCAGGAAAACGAGATTAAATGAGGTTAAATTCATGAAAATGAGATTAAATGAGGTTTAGTTCAGGAAAACGATATTATATGAGGTTTAGTTCAGGAAAACGAGATTAAATGAGGTTTAGTTCAGGAAAACTAGATTATATGAGGTTTAGTTCATGAAAACGAGATTAATAGAGGTTTGTTCACTTCAGGAAAACGAGATTAAATGTGGTTTAGTTCAGGAAAATGAGAATAATAGAGGTTTGTTCACTTCAGGAAAACGAGATTAAATGTGGTTTAGTTCAGGAAAACGAGATTAAATGAGGTTAAGTTCAGGAAAATGAGAATAATAGAGGTTTGTTCACTTCAGGAAAACGAGATTAAATGTGGTTTAGTTCAGGAAAACAAGATTAAATGAGGTTTAGTTCATGACAACGAGATTAAATGAGGTTTGTTCACTTCAGGAAAACGAGATTAAATGAGGTTTAGTTCATGGGTTGAGTTGCTCATCTACAGTATATGCGAGGACGCCCCCTAGTGGAGACAAACGTCCCCACACACAAGTGTTTCTAAGATCTAGTGAAGTGACGTCTCTGGTCTCTGCAGGCGTTGACCGAATACAAGGGCGAGCTCCGGGACGACCCCATCATCAACACACATCTCAAGAAGCTGTACGACAACCTGCTGGAGAAGAACCTCCTCCGGGTCATCGAACCCTTCTCCCGCGTCCAGGTAGCATGTTCACCTCCGACCCCGGAGAGACGACGCCTCTCACATCTGCTCCGTCGTATCGGTGTCGCCACCTAGTGGACGTGTCAACGACATGTTCTCTAATCTCCCTCTCTCTCCGTCAGATCGCTCACATCTCCTCCCTCATCAAACTCTGCAAGGTAACCTCATCTCTCAGACGTGTGTAGACGTGTGTTGACAGACGCTTGTGTTGCCAGGGCGACGTGGAGAGGAAGCTGTCGCAGATGATCCTGGACGAGAAGTTCCACGGTGTGTGTGTGTGTGTGTGTGTGTGTGTGTGTGTCTCTGGAGGACCCACAGACTCTGAGCTCTTGTGCTTCAGGCATCCTGGACCAGGGCGAGGGCGTCCTGATCGTCTTCGAGCAGCCGGTGGTGGACAAGACGTACGAGGCGGCGCTGGAGACGATACACAACATGAGCAAAGTGGTGGACTCGCTCTACAACAAGGCCAAGAAGCTGTCATAAGGTGAGTGGTGTCGGATCAGAACACGCGTCTGAGAGTGTCACTGTGACATCATCGTAACGAGGTACTGACCACTGCCGGCTGTCGACACACTTGAATATAGTTTCACGAGCCTGTGACGTCAGAGTTATATTATGGTTTGTATTTCAATAAGGTGTGTATACAATTGTGGTTTGATTGACAGTACATTTGATACTTTTAAACGGGGTTTAAAGGCTTGACTCTAAGGTACACACATGTATTCAATATATAATTTCACATTTAAAGAGGGATTAGCGTCACATTCTTCCTTATGATTCAAAAATAAACTGTTATATATTCACGTATCAGAAGAAAACATGAGGCTCTCCTGTTGGTTGTGTGTCAGCGTTTGTTGTGTGTCAGCGTTGGTTGTGTGTCTGTGTGAGCGTCGGTTGTGTGTCTGTGTGAACATCGGTTGTGTGTCAGCGTTTGTTGTGTGTCAGCGTTGGTTGTGTGTGTGCATTGGTTGTGTGTCAGTGTTTGTTGTGTGTCAGCGTTTGTTGTGTGTCAGCGTTTGTTGTGTGTCAGCGTTGGTTGTGTGTCAGTGTTTGTTGTGTGTCAGCGTTGGTTGTGTGTCAGCGTTGGTTGTGTGTCAGTGTTTGTTGTGTGTCAGCGTTGGTTGTGTGTCAGTGTTTGTTGTGTCAGCGTTGGTTGTGTGTCAGTATTTGTTGTGTGTCAGCGTTTGTTGTGTGTCAGCGTTGGTTGTGTGTCAGTGTTTGTTGTGTGTCAGCATTGGTTGTGTGTCAGTGTTTTTTGTGTGTCAGTGTTTGTTGTGTGTCAGCGTTGGTTGTGTGTCAGCGTTGGTTGTGTGTCAGTGTTTTGTGTCAGCGTTTTGTGTCAGCGTTGGTTGTGTGTCAGTGTTTGTTGTGTGTCAGTGTTTGTTGTGTGTCAGTGTTTGTTGTGTGTCAGCGTTTGTTGTGTGTCAGCGTTGGTTGTGTGTCAGCGTTTGTTGTGTGTCAGTGTTTGTTGTGTGTCAGCGTTTGTTGTGTGTCAGTGTTTGTTGTGTGTCAGTGTTTGTTGTGTGTCAGTGTTTGTTGTGTGTCAGCGTTTGTTGTGTGTCAGTGTTTGTTGTGTGTCAGCGTTGGTTGTGTGTCAGCGTTGGTTGTGTGTCAGCGTTTGTTGTGTCAGCGTTGATTGTGTGTCAGCGTCGGTTGTGTGTCGGCATTGGTTGTGTGTCAGCATTGGTTGTGTGTCAGTGTTTGTTGTGTGTCAGCGTTTGTTGTGTGTCAGCATCGGTTGTGTGTCAGCATCGGTTGTGTGTCAGCATTGGTTGTGTGTCAGTGTTTGTTGTGTGTCAGTGTTTGTTGTGTGTCAGTGTTTGTTGTGTGGGAGCGTTCGTTTTCGGAGCGTTCGTTGTGTGTCAGCGTTTGTTGTGTGTGAGCGTTCGTTGTGTGTGAGCGTTCGTTGTGTGTGAGCGTCGGTTGTGTGTGAGCGTCGGTTGTGTGTCAGCATTGGTTGTGTGTCAGTGTTTGTTGTGTGTGAGCGTTCGTTGTGTGGCAGCGCTGGTTGTGTGTCCATATTTAAAACACTGCATCAATAACGTATGTTTTACAAACGTGTGCGACCATAGCTTCCTGCAGCAACACATTAGGCAGGTGGTCATAATGTTCTGGTCTTCTGAAGTAAACTCAGGAGGTTCTGATTCTAAAGTTGTCTCTGCAGGGTCAGAACCGCCCGGTCCACTTCGGTCTCGCCACAGCCCGGGACGGACGAGGGCGGAGTCGGTTCCACTGGAGCCGCCCACGAACACAGGAAGGACCCACGCCCCCCCCCCCCTCCCTCACCCGTCCCTCCCCCCTCTGGACTCGCACAGTGCTCCCCCTTGTGGACCAATCCAGGCACTGCGCCCCCCTGCAGCGCCGGCGTCAGGGACTCTTGTAAATATGGAAGTTATTCTGTCGTTAATGAAGTCTTTAGAGACTCGAGGGCGAGACGCTGACTTGTCCCCCTCAAGGCATTCTGGGAGTCGTGGACAGGAAGTCCACACGGGACCACACGACGACGACCTCCGACCCCACACTTGTATAGAAGTATGAAGATGTTACTCTTTTGATAAACTAACGAGAAGAGACGACGTCTCTGAGCGTTTGTGGAGAAACATCAACTAATAAAACATGAACCTGCGACTCTTTGTTTGTTACTAGTTTTGACAACATTGTGTCTGAATGACTCGTTCCATCTGGATCCACTAATAATTTGAAGGTTTGTCTGGGGCAGAAGGAGCCACTGGAAAGCTGGGGCCATCAACATGGTGATGATTCCTGGAAGAGATGAATTTATGAAAAGTTCTTTGTTTCTGTTTAGTTTTGATTCTTATTCTGTTTTAATTGATTTTGATTTTCTCTACATTTGCCTTCTTTGGATCAGAACTTTATTATAGTAGTTGAAATAGACTAGTACACTGTTCTGGCTCTGGACTCCTCTCACACCAGGTTCTGGTTCTGGACTCCTTTGACACCAGGAGGTTCTGGTTCTGGACTCCTCTCACACCAGGTTCTGGTTCTGGACTCCTTTGACACCAGGAGGTTCTGGTTCTAGACTCCTCACACCAGGTTCTGGTTCTGGACTCCTTTGACACCAGGAGGTTCTGGTTCTAGACTCCTCACACCAGGTTCTGGTTCTGGACTCCTTTGACACCAGGAGGTTCTGGTTCTAGACTCCTCACACCAGGTTCTGGTTCTGGACTCCTCTGACAACAGGAGGTTCTGGTTCTGGACTCCTCTGACAACAGGAGGTTCTGGTTCTGGACTCCTTTCACACAAGGAGGTTCTGGTTCTGGACTCCTCTCACACCAGGAGGTTCTGGTTCTGGACTCCTCTGACACCAGGAGGTTCTGGTTCTGGACTCTTCTCACACCAGGAGGTTCTGGTTCAGGACTCCTCTGACACCAGGTTCTGGTTCTGGACTCCTTTCACACAAGGAGGTTCTGGTTCTGGACTCCTTTGACACCAGGAGGGTCTGGTTCTGGACTCCTCTCACACCAGGAGGTTCTGGTTCTGGACTCCTCTCACACCAGGAGGTTCTGGTTCTGCACTCCTCTGACACAAGGAGGTTCTGGTTCTGGACTCCTCTGACTCCAGGAGGTTATGGTTCTAGACTCCTCACACCAGGTTCTGGTTCTGGACTCCTTTGACACCAGGTTCTGGTTCAGGACTCCTGTCACACCAAGAGGTTCTGGTTCTGGAGTCCTCTCACACCAGGTTCTGGTTCTGGACTCCTCTCACACCAGGTTCTGGTTCTGGACTCCTTTGACACCAGGAGGTTCTGGTTCTGGAATCCTCTGACAACGGGGGGTTCTGGTTCTGGACTCATCTGACACAAGGAGGTTCTGGTTCTGGACTCCTCTGACTCCAGGAGGTTCTGGTTCTAGACTCCTCTCACACCAGGTTCTGGTTCTGGACTCCTTTGACACCAGGTTCTGGTTCTGGACTCCTCTCAGACCAGGTTCTAGTTCTGGACTCCTCTGACACCAGGAGGTTCTAGTTCTAGACTCCTCTCATACCAGGTTCTGGTTCTGGACTCATCTGACACCAGTTTCTGGTTCTGGACTCCTCAGACAAAGGAGGTTCTGGTTCTGGACTCCTCTGACACCAGGAGGTTCTGGTTCTGGACTCCTCTGACACCAGGAGGTTCTGGTTCTGGACTCCTCTGACACCAGGAGGTTCTGGTTCTGGACTCCTCTGACACCAGGAGGTTCTGGTTCTGGACTCCTCTCACAAGGAGGTTCTGGGCTCCTCTCCCTCCCTCCTGCTCCAAACACGGAGCTGGTGTTTGGTTCCGATGGTTTCTGCGGGCCCAGTCTGGAGTCAGACCGGCGACTGTGTTGCTCGAGGGCAGCGTCAGCAGCCAATGAGCGCGCGAGCTCGGCGCGCCCTGTAATTAGGCGCGTGGGTTGGGCCGCCACCGTGGAGCGTCCCGCGCGGCTCCCGGAGCTTCAGTCGCCCGCAGACATGAACCGACGCCCGTCCCTGGACCCGGAGGACCAGAAGCCCGTCCTGAGCTCCAGGCTCTCGCCGGACATGGCGTCATCGCCCGCGGACTTCTACGCGCACGACGTGTACGCGCCGCAGCAGCAGCAGCAGCTCCACCCGTACAACTACCACTGGAACGTCCCGGGAGTCTACGCGGCGGTGCCCAAGACCGAGTACCCGTACCAGGGCTACCAGAGCCTGGCGCACCAGCCCGGTGAGTGTGACCATGATACTGAGACTCACCTGAGACTCACCTGAGACTCACCTGAGACTCACCTGAAGAACCCGCGGCTCAAAATACAAGTTGAAAAAAACTCGAAAATGATTAAATTAAATTAAATTAAATGAGTCGTGACGTCACAGCATCTTTATATTTATTTACATTAATTTGATAAAAAAACTTACTTTAACTTCACACTTAAAAAACACTTAAGTGATGGTCTGAGGTTCGAATCCCTCCAGAGAACGTGAAGCAGAGTCTGATCGATTGTTGATGTCTGGATGAAGGAGGTTCAGGTCCACGTGGACGGGTCTTCGTGGGTCCACTTGGACCTGAACTCTGGTGGCCCCGGGTCAAAGTTCATGGTTTGGTTCGAGTCCCATCGTTTTCCCATCTTTTTATCTGTGATCGTTTAATCATCCTGAGGCCCTCGACACACTCGCTAAAACATGCTTTTTAGTCGAATCAATATTTACTTCCGATCAAAGAATTCTCTGAGAATATCAGGAAAGTAATGCAGTACTGCAGTAATACTGGGAGTATTTGCAGTTCAATCCTGGCACCAGTTGCTACTGAAGAAGCCGTTCTTTCAGTGGTTGCAGTAGAATGTATAGTATTCAACGCAGAACGTGTTACGTAGTTTGTCTGATGTAGTGTTTGTTGTAGTTTTTGTTGTGTGTGTTGTAGTATTTATTTAGTCTGTTGTAGTATTTGTTGTGCTTGTTGTAGTATTTGTTGTAGCATTTGTTTAGTCTGTTGTAGCATTTGTTTAGTCTGTTGTAGTATTTGTTTAGTCTGTTGTAGTATTTGTTGAAGTATGTGTTGTGTTTGTTGTAGTATTTGTTTAGTCTGTTGTAGTATTTGTTGGATCTCATGTATTATTTGTTGTTTTGTTGTAGTATTTGTTGTGTCTCTTGTAGTATTTGTCGTGTCTCATGTACTATTTGTTGTGTTGTTGTAGTATTTGTTGTGTTTGTTTAAGTATTTCTTTGGCTGTTGTAGTATTTGTTTAGTCTGTGGTAGTATTTGTTGTAGTATTTGTTTAGTCTGTTGTAGTATGTGTTGTGTTTGTTTTAATATTTGTTTAGTCTGTTATAGTATTTGTTGGGTCTCATGTATTATTTGTTGTGTTTGTTGTAGTATTTTTGTGTCTCATGTAGTATTTGTTGTGTTTGTTGTAGTATTTGTTGTGTTTGTTTAAGTATTTTTTGGCTGTTTAAGTATCTTTTGGCTGTTTAAGTATTTGTTTTGTCTGTTGTAGTATTTGTTGTTTGTTTAAGTATTTGTTTGGCTGTTTAAGTTTTTGTTTTGTCTGTGGTAGTATTTGTTGTGTTTGTTTAAATATTTGTTGTGTCTTATCTAGTATTTGTTGTGTTTGTTGTAGTATTTGTGGAGATAAAAGTACTTTATATATTTGTAGTGTTTAATTGAATACACAGTACTGGTGTTGAGTTGAGTATTGTGATTGATTTTGCAGTATTTGTTTCAGTAGTATTACTTCTACTAGTGCTGGCAGCAACAGTTGGCGTCAGTTGTAGTATTAGTAGATATCTTGAATGTAGTCCTGTAAGCAGTAGAATCTCTCCGTGTGCAGTACTGTGACGACCACGATGCAGTTACAGCTGATACTGCACAAGTATTAGTAGAACCCGCCCGACGAGTACTCGGCGCCGCAGACATTCCAGTTGGGAGTCGACGGCGCCCGAAGCCACAGTCAGGTGTCACGACACGTCAGTCAGGTGTCACGACACGTCAGTCAGGTGTCACGACACGTCAGTCCAGTGTCACGACATGTCAGCCGCGACCTTTCCACTCGCCGGCGTATCACGCGAGGCTCCGCCCACTCACGCCGTGACTGACAGGGAGCTACTTCGATCGTTCGGTGGGTTTTGACGCCGCAGTACCTCGCGGCGCCAGCAGGGGCGAGGGCTGAAAGCGCTGCAGACGGAGGTGAAGGACTTGAAACGCTCCGAGGCTCCGCCCTCGGTGCCGCGGGAACCGGCCGCGACCACAATTACAAGCCGGCGCCGGAATGTGCAGTTATTCCTGGAGCGTCATTGTTGTTCTCGTGCAGGGAAGGACGAGCCCGAGGTCCGCCTGGTCAACGGGAAGCCCAAGAAGATCCGCAAGCCTCGGACCATCTACTCCAGCTACCAGCTCGCCGTCCTGCAGAGACGCTTCCAGTCGGCGCAGTACCTGGCGCTGCCTGAGCGCGCCGAGCTGGCGGCGCAGCTGGGCCTGACGCAGACGCAGGTACTAGTACTTCTGACTCGTGTACTACTGATGGTCACGTGATCGACTGCTCTGGTCTGAACCAGACGTTCGTACTTTCACTCGCTCTCAGACGACGACTGGATTGAAAAGATGACATCACTTCCTGTAGAAGAGCACTTCCTGTCCCCAGAGGATAGTTGTGAAGGTTAAACCTGGTCGTCGTTAGGAGCCTGAGAAAATATTGACGTGCTTGAATATCACAGTATTTTCTAAACGATACTGTTTTGATCCAAAACTATTTGGGTTTTTGTGGTTTGTTTAATTTTTATCAGTTATTTTATTTTTTTTAAATAAAATACAAATATTTATTTATTTAAAATAAACAACAAATATTCACGTCGTTAGTTCATGTTTGTGTTGCAAACAAACTTCCTGCCTCTAGATGGCAGCAGTCCTCCGCAGCTAAAGGAAGAATGATGACTGAGGACGACAGGATACAGTATATAATATATAGTATATATATATCCTTGTTACTACACTATCACAACACCAGACTCAAGTACTGGACAATACTACACATATATACTTGTAACTACACTATCACAACAACAAAGTCAAGTACTGGACAATACTACACATATATACTTGTTACTACAATATCACAACACGAGAGTCGAGTACTGGACAATACTACACATATATATGCTTGTTACTACACTATCACAACACCAGAGTCAAGTACTGGACAATACTACACATATATATGCTTGTTACTACACTATCACAACACCAGAGTCAAGTACTGGACAATACTACACATATATACTTGTTACTACACTATCACAACACCAGAGTCAAGTACTGGACAATACTACACATATATCCTTGTTACTACACTATCACAACACCAGAGTCGAGTATTGGACAACACTACACATATATCCTTGTTACTACACTATCACAACACCAGAGTCGAGTACTGGACAATACTACACATATATACTTGTCACTACACTATCACAACACCAGACTCAAGTACTGGACAATACTACACATATATACTTGTAACTACACTATCACAACACCAGAGTCAAGTACTGGACAATACTACACATATATACTTGTTACTACACTATCACAACAACAAAGTCAAGTACTGGACAATACTACACATATATACTTGTTACTACTATATCACAACACCAGAGTCAAGTACTGGACAATACTACACATATATCCTTGTTACTACACTATCACAACACCAGAGTCGAGTACTGGACAATACTGCACATATATACTTGTTACTACACTATCACAACACCAGAGTCAAGTACTGGACAATACTACACATATATATGCTTGTTACTACACTATCACAACACCAGAGTCAAGTACTGGACAATACTACACGTATATACTTGTTACTACACTATCACAACACCAGAGTCGAGTACTGGACAATACTACACATATATACTTGTCACTACACTATCACAACACCAGAGTCAAGTACTGGACAATACTACACATATATACTTGTTACTATACTATCACAACACCAGAGTCAAGTACTGGACAATACTACACATATATCCTTGTTACTACACTATCACAACACCAGAGTCGAGTACTGGACAATACTACACATATATATGCTTGTTACTACACTATCACAACACCAGAGTCAAGTACTGGACAATACTACACGTATATACTTGTAACTACACTATCACAACACCAGAGTCGAGTACTGGACAATACTACACATATATACTTGTCACTACACTATCACAACACCAGAGTCAAGTACTGGACAATACTACACGTATATACTTGTAACTACACTATCACAACACCAGAGTCGAGTACTGGACAATACTACACATATATACTTGTTACTACACTATCACAACACCAGAGTCAAGTACTGGACAATACTACACATATATCCTTGTTACTATACTATCACAACACCAGAGTCAAGTACTGGACAATACTACACATATATCCTTGTTACTACACTATCACAACACCAGAGTCAAGTACTGGACAATACTACACATATATACTTGTCACTACACTATCACAACACCAGAGTCAAGTACTGGACAATACTACACATATATACTTGTCACTACACTATCACAACACCAGAGTCAAGTACTGGACAATACTACACATATATCCTTGTCACTACACTATCACAACACCAGAGTCGAGTACTGGACAATATTACACATATATACTTGTTACTACACTATCACAACACCAGAGTCAAGAACTCAACAATACTGCACATATATACTTGTTACTACACTATCACAACACCAGAGTCAAGTACTGGACAATACTACACATATATCCTTGTTACTACACTATCACAACACCAGAGTCAAGTACTGGACAATACTACACATATATACTTGTCACTAAACTATCACAACACCAGAGTCAAGTACTGGACAATACTACACATATATACTTGTTACTACACTATCACAACACCAGAGTCAAGAACTCAACAATACTACACATATATACTTGTTACTACACTATCACAACACCAGAGTCGAGTACTGGACAATACTACACATATATACTTGTTACTACACTATCACAACA
>NC_141832.1:6147208-6152208 GCF_982586985.1 Callionymus lyra | reverse complement strand
CAACAACACCATCAACAACAGCGTCAACAACATAATGAACATCATCAACAACCTTGTCAACAACATCATGAACATAGTCAACAACACCATCGACAACAGCGTCAACAACACCATCAACAACAGCAAAAACATTGTCAACACCGTCAACTACACCGTCGACAACAACAATGAACATCGTCAACAACATCATAAACATCATCAACAACATTTTCATTATCGTCATGAACATCATCAACAACATTGTCAACAGTGTCAACAACATTGTCATCATTGTCATGAACATCATCAACAACAGTGTCAACAACATTGTCATCATCGTCATGAACATCATCAATAACATTGTCAACAACATTGTCATCATCGTCATGAACATCATCAACAACAGTGTCAACAACATTGTCATCATCGTCATGAACATCATCAACAACAGTGTCAACAACATTGTCATCATCGTCATGAACATCATCAACAACATTGTCAACACCGTCAACAACACCGTCAACAACATCATGAATATCGTCAACAACATCATGAACATCATCAACAACATTGTCAACACCTTCAACAACATCATGAACATCATCAACAACATTGTCAACACCATCAACTACACCGTCAACAACATCATCAAAAATATTGTGAACAACATCCAGAACCACATGGTCAACAACATCATCAACAACCTCATCAACACCGTCAACAACATCATGAACGTCATCAACAACATTGTCACCGTCAACTACACCGTCAACAACATCATGAACATAGTCAACAACACCATCAACAACATAGTCAACAACATCATCATCAACAGCGTCAACAACATAATGAACACCATCAACAACAGCATCAACAATATAATGAACATCATCAACAACAGCGTCAACAACATAATGAACATCATCAACAACCTTGTCAACAACATCATGAACATAGTCAACAACAGCATCAACAACAGCGTCAACAACATCATCATCAACAGGGTCAACAACATAATGAACACCATGAACAACATAATGAACATCATCAACAACCTTGTCAACAACATCATGAACATAGTCAACAACACCATCAACAACAGCGTCAACAACATAATGAACATCATCAACAACCTTGTCAACAACATCATGAACATAGTCAACAACACCATCAACAACAGCGTCAACAACACCATCAACAACAGCAAAAACATTGTCAACACCGTCAACTACACCGTCGACAACATCATGAACATCGTCAACAACATCATAAACATCATCAACAACATTTTCACTATCGTCATGAACATCATCAACAACATTGTCAACAGTGTCAACAACATTGTCATCATCGTCATGAACATCATCAACAACAGTGTCAACAACATTGTCATCATCGTCATGAACATCATCAACAACATTGTCAACACCGTCAACAACACCGTCAACAACATCATGAATATCGTCAACAACATCATGAACATCATCAACAACATTGTCAACACCTTCAACAACATCATGAACATCATCAACAACATTGTCAACACCGTCAACTACACCGTCAACAACATCATCAATAATATTGTGAACAACATCCAGAACCACATGGTCAACAACATCATCAACAACCTCATCAACACCGTCAACAACATCATGAACGTCATCAACAACATTGTCAACACCGTCAACTACACCGTCAACAACATCATGAACATCATCAACAACATTGTCAACACCTTCAACAACATCATGAACGTCATCAACAACATTGTCAACACCGTCAACTACACCGTCAACAACATCATGAACATCATCAACAACATTGTCAACACCTTCAACAACATCATGAACGTCATCAACAACATTGTCAACACCGTCAACTACACCGTCAACAACATCATGAACATAGTCAACAACTCCATCAACAACATAGTCAACAACATCATCATCAACACCGTCAACTACACCGTCAACAACATCATCAATAATATTGTGAACAACATCCAGAACCACATGGTCAACAACATCATCAACAACATCATCAACACCGTCAACGAAATCATGAACAACATCGTCAACAACATTTCCACAGAGAGGAAACAAACACTGTCACACCACTTACTTACTTTCACGTCAATCAAGGTCGTCTCGTAAATGGAAGTTTGTTTATTTTAGCAGCGACTGAAACTGAGAGTGATTGACGACAGTTTGTTTAAACAAATGAAAAGACGCCGACAGGCTTCGACAACCATCGTCTCCAGAAGTTGATGTTATAGAAGAAACAAGAGAAACATTGATTTAAACATTTGATTCAACGCAACAGACATTCTGGGCCACTTTGATCCGCTGCTGCCCCCTAGACTTGTGTTTATCTGCTCATTAATGTATTTAAACTGTTTTAATGTCTTTGTTTTTGACTCTGATTCTGAAATACTATGAATAGAAGGATGTATTTGTAAAGCTTTATCTGAGCTGTAACTCTGTAAGCTGATGATGTTGTTTCTCTGGTTCATTATTAAATCATCGTTAAGTTGTATTTGAAAAGCAACTGCCACGACCTGACAAAACACACATTAAGACGGATTAGACTCACAAATGTGTTGCAGTGAAGCACGAGGAAGTCACAGAGTGTTCGTACGACGCCTGCAGACAAACGTCACCTTCAGACGGAGAATCATTCACGGGTGGAATCGACGTTTGTGAGTATTTTCAACAGTTGTACACGCTTGACAAAGACTTTCAGTAGTATTACCCCACAAATCCCTGTAGCATTACTCAGCGAGTCTCAGTAGTATTACTCCACAAGTCTCAGTAGCATTACTCCACAAATCCCTGTAGTATTACTCTATAAGTCTCAGTAGTATTACTCCACAAGTCTCAGTAGCATTACTCCACAAATCCCTGTAGTATTACTCTATAAGTCTCAGTAGTATTACTCCACAAGTCTCAGTAGCATTACTCCACAAATCCCTGTAGTATTACTCTATAAGTCTCAGTAGTATTACTCCGCAAATCCCTGTAGTAATACTCCATGAGTCTCATTAGTATTATTTCGCACACCCTGTAGTATTACTCTGTGAGTCTCAGTAGTATTACACCGCAAATCCCTGTATTATTACTCAGCGAGTCTCAGTAGTATTACTCCGAAAATCCCTGTAGTATTACTCTGCGAATCTCAGTAGTATTATTTCGCAAATCCCTGTAGTATTACTCCGTGAGTCTCAGTAGTGTTACTCTGCAATTCCCTGTAGTATTACTCCGTGAGTCTCATTAGTATTACTCTGCAATTCCTTGTAGTATTACTCCGTGAGTCTCAGTAGTATTACTCTGCAATTCCCTGTAGTATTACTCTGTGAGTCTCAGTAGTATTACTCTGCAATTCCTTGTAGTATTACTCCGTGAGTCTCAGTAGTATTACTCTGCAATTCCCTGTAGTATTACTCTGTGAGTCTCAGTAGTATTACTCTGCAATTCCTTGTAGTATTACTCCGTGAGTCTCGGTAGTATTACTCTGCAATTCCTTGTAGTATTACTCCGTGAGTCTCAGTAGTATTACTCTGCAATTCCCTGTAGTATTACTCCGTGAGTCTCAGTAGTATTACTCTGCAATTCCTTGTAGTATTACTCCGTGAGTCTCAGTAGTATTACTCTGCAATTCCCTGTAGTATTACTCCGTGAGTCTCATTAGTATTACTCTGCAATTCCTTGTAGTATTATTTAACGGTCGTTCATAAACGCTTGTCCGTCAACATGATTCACAACTTTATTGACACAACGCTCTCCAGGTTCCATGTCACATGACCAAATCTCTCACGCCTGATTGGTCGAGAGCAGCTTCACTCAGGTGTGTTTATGTTGAACCAGGTAAGACACGACGTTTAAACGTTTATTGATTTTTGGTTCTGGTGTCGACACAACAGATTATTTTAATCATGTCTGTGTTAAAAAAAGACTTTAATTTATGACAAGAGTCTTTAAATATGTTATAACTACAAATAATATAATAAATATGTATATATAATAATTAATAGGATTTATTTGCTAACAATAGCACGTTAGCTTCTTTAGCTAGCACAACAACCATCGAACCAAATGACTTATTGAAAAGATATAACCAGGACTCGACACCTGTGAGTGAAGGTAAGAAACTGACCAATAGGAGACAAGAAATATTAAAACAAAATGAATCGTTTTTTGACGGCATTAACGGAAACGCCCCCTGCTGGAGAAACGGCGCCCGTGCTTCATTCATAAACACGTTTAATATTGATTTCTTTATGTATATATAAATTACACGTTTTATTTTTATAATTAATAATTAAAATTGAGATTTTTATGAATCGTAACAGTATTTATGTTGTTCTTAACTTGACACACAATTAATAGTAATTCATTTCTAGTTAAATATAAAATCATTTTCTTCATGTTTTACATTAAATCATGTTTTTCTATTTACCTGATTCATTCAAGTTTCAAATAAGAGTTTGTTCGTTAACGAGGTCAAAGTTTAAATGAGGTCAAAGTTTAAACGAGGTCAAAGACTGTGGTCGGTGCTGAAGGTTCAGAACTCTCCTTCAGAACTCCAGGTTCATGTCAGGAATGTTCAGGATCAGACTTGTGTGGACCGGCAGCATCAGGAACCAGCTGTGGTGACGTCTTGCTCAAGGGCAGGTTTTCAACACGAGTCCAGGACGATGACGGCGCAGCAGAGGAAACAAAGGTCAGAGAAACAAAAGAGTTTCTAGGAGGCGAGACGTGGACTCTTTGTCTCCCGCAGGTGTGTTGGTTCTGGTTCTTCTCTCTCGCTCCAGGTCTGCTCGGATGATTCTGGGCCGGACTTCAGTTCCTGAGGTTCTGGTGTGTTTCCTACAATAATGATGTCAACCTGAGAAACCAGTGTGTTTGTAGAAATACTCGTAATACTCACATTTTCAACCTTTACTCAGGAAAATATTAAACACTCGATACTAAATAGTTCGTATATTTACTGTAGAAACTACAAGGATGAACTTGATAAAAACC
>NC_141832.1:6137208-6142208 GCF_982586985.1 Callionymus lyra | reverse complement strand
CACCAGAGTCAAGTACTGGACAATACTACACATATATACTTGTTACTACACTATCACAACACCAGAGTCAAGTACTGGACAATACTACACATATATACTTGTTACTACACTATCACAACACCAGAGTCGAGTACTGGACAATATACACATATATACTTGTTACTACACTATCACAACACCAGAGTCGAGTACTGGACAATACTACACATATATACTTGTTACTACACTATCACAACACCAGAGTCAAGTACTGGACAATATACACATATATACTTGTTACTACACTATCACAACACCAGAGTCAAGTACTGGACAATACTACACATATATACTTGTTACTACACTATCACAACACCAGAGTCAAGTACTGGACAATACTACACATACAGTATATACTTGTTACTACACTATCACAACACCAGAGTCAAGTACTGGACAATACTACACATATATACTTGTTACTACACTATCACAACACCAGAGTCAAGTACTGGACAATATACACATATATACTTGTTACTACACTATCACAACACCAGAGTCGAGTACTGGACAATACTACACATATATACTTGTTACTACACTATCACAACACCAGAGTCAAGTACTGGACAATATAAACATATATACGTGTTACTACACTATCACAACACCAGAGTCAAGTACTGGACAATACTACACATTTATACTTGTTACTACACTATCACAACACCAGAGTCAAGTACTGGACAATACTACACATATATACTTGTTACTACACTATCACAACACCAGAGTCAAGTACTGGACAATATACACATATATACTTGTTACTACACTATCACAACACCAGAGTCGAGTACTGGGCAATACTACACATATATACTTGTTACTATACTATCACAACACCAGAGTCAAGTACTTGACAATACTACACATATATACTTGTTACTACACTATCACAACACCAGAGTCAAGTACTGGACAATATACACATATATACGTGTTACTACACTATCACAACACCAGAGTCAAGTACTGGACAATACTACACATTTATACTTGTTACTACACTATCACAACACCAGAGTCAAGTACTGGACAATACTACACATATATACTTGTTACTACACTATCACAACACCAGAGTCAAGTACTGGACAATATACACATATATACTTGTTACTACACTATCACAACACCAGAGTCGAGTACTGGACAATACTACACATATATACTTGTTACTATACTATCACAACACCAGAGTCAAGTACTTGACAATACTACACATATATACTTGTTACTACACTATCACAACATCAGAGTCAAGTACTTGACAATACTACAAATATATACTTGTTACTACACTATCACAACACCAGAGTCGAGTACTGGACAATATACACATATATACTTGTTACTACACTATCACAACACCAGAGTCGAGTACTGGACAATACTACACATAAATACTTGTTACTACACTATCACAACACCAGAGTCGAGTACTGGACAATACTACACATATATACTTGTTACTACACTATCACAACACCAGAGTCAAGTACTGGACAATATACACATATACACTTGTTACTACACTATCACAACACCAGAGTGGAGTACTGGACAATACTACACATATATACTTGTTACTACACTATCACAACACCAGAGTCAAGTACTGGACAATACTACACATTTATACTTGTTACTACACTATCACAACACCAGAGTCAAGTACTGGACAATACTACACATATATACTTGTTACTACACTATCACAACACCAGAGTCAAGTACTGGACAATATACACATATATACTTGTTACTACACTATCACAACACCAGAGTCGAGTACTGGGCAATACTACACATATATACTTGTTACTATACTATCACAACACCAGAGTCAAGTACTTGACAATACTACACATATATACTTGTTACTACACTATCACAACACCAGAGTCAAGTACTGGACAATATACACATATATACGTGTTACTACACTATCACAACACCAGAGTCAAGTACTGGACAATACTACACATTTATACTTGTTACTACACTATCACAACACCAGAGTCAAGTACTGGACAATACTACACATATATACTTGTTACTACACTATCACAACACCAGAGTCAAGTACTGGACAATATACACATATATACTTGTTACTACACTATCACAACACCAGAGTCGAGTACTGGACAATACTACACATATATACTTGTTACTATACTATCACAACACCAGAGTCAAGTACTTGACAATACTACACATATATACTTGTTACTACACTATCACAACATCAGAGTCAAGTACTTGACAATACTACAAATATATACTTGTTACTACACTATCACAACACCAGAGTCGAGTACTGGACAATATACACATATATACTTGTTACTACACTATCACAACACCAGAGTCGAGTACTGGACAATACTACACATAAATACTTGTTACTACACTATCACAACACCAGAGTCGAGTACTGGACAATACTACACATATATACTTGTTACTACACTATCACAACACCAGAGTCAAGTACTGGACAATATACACATATACACTTGTTACTACACTATCACAACACCAGAGTGGAGTACTGGACAATACTACACATATATACTTGTTACTACACTATCACAACACCAGAGTCGAGTACTGGACAATACTACACATATATACTTGTTACTACACTATCACAACACCAGAGTCGAGTACTGGACAATACTACACATATATACTTGTTACTACACAATCACAACACCAGAGTCAAGTACTGGACAATACTACCCATATATCATTGTTCCTACACTATCACAACACCAGAGTCAAGTACCCGACAATACTACATATATATACTTGTTACTACACTATTACAACACCAGAGTCGAGTACTGGACAATACTACACATATATACTTGTTACTACACTATCACAACACCAGAGTCGAGTACTGGACAATACTACACATATATACTTGTTACTACACTATCACAACACCAGAGTCAAGTACTGGACAATACTACACATATATACTTGTTACTACACTATCACAACACCAGAGTCAAGTACTTGACAATACTACACATATATACTTGTTACTACACTATCACAACACCAGAGTCGAGTACTGGACAATACTACACATATATACTTGTTACTACACTATCACAAAACCAGAGTCAAGAACTCAACAATATTACACATATATACTTGTTTCAACACAATCACAACACCAGAGTCAAGTACTGGACAATACTACACATATATACTTGTTACTACACTATCACAACAACAGAGTCAAGTACTCAACAATAATACACATATATACTTGTTTCTACACTATCACAACACCAGAGTAAAGTACTGGACAATGCTATACGTAAATACTTGTTACTACACTATCACAACACCAGAGCAAAGTACTGGACAATGCTACACGTATATACTTGTTACTACACTATCACAACACCAGAGTCGAGTACTGGACAATACTACACATATATACTTGTTACTACACTATCACAAAACCAGAGTCAAGTACTGGACAATATACACATATATACTTGTTACTACACTATCACAACACCAGAGTCGAGTACTGGACAATACTACACATATATACTTGTTACTACACTATCACAACACCAGAGTCAAGAACTCAACAATATTACACATATATACTTGTTTCAACACAATCACAACACCAGAGTCAAGTACTGGACAATACTACACATATATACTTGTTACTACACTATCACAACAACAGAGTCAAGTACTCAACAATAATACACATATATACTTGTTTCTACACTATCACAACACCAGAGTAAAGTACTGGACAATGCTATACGTAAATACTTGTTACTACACTATCACAACACCAGAGCAAAGTACTGGACAATGCTACACGTAAATACTTGTTACTACACTATCACAACACCAGAGCAAAGTACTGGACAATGCTACACGTATATACTTGTTACTACACTATTACAACACCAGAGTCAAGTACTGGAGAATACTACACATATATACTTGCTACTACACTATCACAACACCAGAGTCAAGTACTGGACAATACTACACATATATACTTGTTACTACACTATCACAACACCAGAGTCAAGTACTGGACAATACTACACATATATACTTGTTACTACACTATCACAACACCAGAGTCAAGTACTGGACAATACTACACATATATACTTGTTACTACACTATCACAACACCAGAGTCAAGTACTCAACAATACTACACATATATACTTGTTACTACACTATCACAACACCAGAGTTGAGTACTGGACAATACTATACATATATACTTGTTACTACACTATCACAACACCAGAGTCAAGTACTGGACAATACTACACATATATACTTGTTACTACACTATCACAACACCAGAGTCGAGTACTGGACAATACTACACATATATACTTGTTACTACACTATCACAACACCAGAGTCGAGTACTGGACAATACTACACATATATACTTGTTACTACACTATCACAACACCAGAGTCGAGTACTGGACAATACTACACATATATACTTGTTACTACACTATCACAACACCAGAGTCAAGTACTGGACAATACTACACATATATACTTGTTACTACACTATCACAACACCAGAGTCAAGTACTGGACAATACTACATATATATACTTGTTACTACACTATCACAACACCAGAGTCAAGAAATCAACAATACTACACATATATACTTGCTACTACACTATCACAACACCAGAGTCAAGTACTGGACAATACTACACATATATACTTGTTACTACACTATCACAACACCAGAGTCAAGTACTGGACAATACTACACATATATATGCTTGTTACTACACTTTCACAACACCAGAGTCAAGTACTCGACAATACTACCCATATATCCTTGTTACTACACTATCACAACACAAGAGTAAAGTACTGGACAATACTACACATATATCCTTGTTCCTACACT
>NC_141832.1:6099708-6132208 GCF_982586985.1 Callionymus lyra | reverse complement strand
TGTGTGTGTGTGTGTGTGTGTGTGTGTGTGTGTGTGTGTTCAGGTTTATTTTCATGTTTTCTCCTCACTTTACTTTCAATGATGTGTTTAATGACAGTTGTATAAAATCATTATGTCGTTATATGATGCGTTCAGGTACAGCTGGAAGATACAGTTTTATTTTTGACTCGAGTTTGTTCCGACAGAAACATTTAATGAAACAATAAATGAGTTTTGTTTGTGTCTTAATGTACTTTTGTATTAAATGTTTTATTTTGACATTAATGGTTAAATAGTTAATAAATGTTTTATGTTGACGTCAATGATTGAATTGTTAATAAATGTTTTATTTTGACATGAATGGTTAAATAGTTAATAAATGTTTTATTTTGACATCAATGGTTAAATAGTTAATAAATATTTTATTTCGACTTGAATTTTTAAAAAGTTAATAAATGTTTTATTTTGACATGAATTGTTAAATAGTTAATAAATGTTTTATTTTGACATCAATGGTTAAATAGTTAATAAATGTTTTATTTTGACTTGAATTGTTAAATAGTTAATAAATGTTTTATTTTTAAATGAATGGTTAAATAGTTAATAAATGTTTTATTTTGACTTGAATTGTTAAATAGTTAATAAATGTTTTATTTTTACATGAATTGTTTAATAGTTAATAAATGTTTTATTTTTAAATGAATGGTTAAATAGTTAATAAATGTTTTATTTTTAAATGAATGGTTAAATAGTTAATAAATGTTTTATTTTGACATGAATTGTTCAATAGTTAATAAATGTTTTATTTTTAAATGAATGGTTAAATAGTTAATAAATGTTTTATTTTGACATGAATTGTTAAATAGTTGATAAATGTTTTATTTTTAAAATGAATGGTTTAATAGTTAATAAATGTTTTATTTTTACATTGATTGTTAAATAGTTAATAAATGTTTTATTTTTACATTAATTGTTAAATAGTTAACAAATGTTTTATTTTGACTTGAATTTTTAAATAGTTAATAAATGTTTTATTTTGACATTAATTGTTAAATAGTTAATACATTATTTTTATTAATTTTGTAACTTCATTGTTAAACAAATGTTTTTTAATAACAATCATTTGTAATGAAGTTATTTTAATCTGTCAATATTGATTTAATGAAAATGAAGATAAAACCAATAAAGTTGTTCAGTGAACGATAAATATTGTTGAATGTTTTTAATTCAGTGTTTTACACACATTTACAAACATTATTGTATTTATTTCTTGTTTGATGTTTAACATCTTAGTTTATTTCAACATGTGGACTTTGATTGACAGTTAAAAGTGATTGATTGACAGAAAAATCATACTTTATTATGTTTTCTTGCACATGAAGAGTCAAAGTTTAACAATTGTTTGTTTTGATCTTTAATTATTTATTTCTGTCGATTCACTGACTTTTTTACTTTTGTTTGAAGAGTTAACATTAACAAAGAGAATTAATTTGTTAATTTTCAACAAAAAATAAATCTTTGTTTCAATACTTGGTTTGATTGTCATGTATTTATATATTTCTACATATATTTATAGTTTATATCTGTCTATTCAATTCAATTGTCTTTATTCATTTTGCCTCTTAAAAACTCTATTATTGTTATTATTATTGATATTATTATTCTCATGTCATTATTGTTATTATCATGTTAATATTATTATTGTTATTATCATTATTATCATGTTATTGTTGTGATTATCATTAGTATTATATTATTAGCCGTGAACTTTATCATGAACAGACAAACGTTATATAACATTTATTTAGTTGAGGAAAAATGACAAAAGATATTTAAATAAGATGAAAATGTATCGTGAATTAAAGACAAAATCTTTGTGTTTCAAGTAAATTGAAGATTTAAAAACAAACGTGTTCGTTAAAAGGAACTTTTTTCTATTTATAACATGTGTTTTATTATTTTACTCTGTACTGGCTTAAATAAAAGTTCTAGATGTATTTAATCATGTCGAATAAAATGTAAAAACTCGTTATAAAATTATTTAAATTAATTAATTTATATCTTGGTGTTAAATATTAAATATTATTATTTACCATTAAATCGTTGTTCATACATTCGACAGATTTAAATGATCGAAAACGTTTCTATTACGTGAGTTTTGACGTTTATTTTATAGAAATAAATGTTGAATTGTTGAAAAAAACGAAAACCTGTCAATCACTGGTGATCCTGAAGAATATTTGACGTGTTTCAGTAAAACTTATAATAACAATAATGATCGATGACGGGGTCACTCACCGGGGTCCTCCAGCCGCGAGTGGCCGAGCGCGGCCCCGGGGCCCCCGGGCTGGTACGGCAGGTACGACCCGGAGTGATGCGACGTCACGGAGCCGTGGTAGGACGGGTACCCGAGCGGGCGGCCGTAGGACGAGGCCCCGGGCGAGAAGTGGCCCTCGTGCTGCGAGGCTCCCACCGCGTGCAGGCCGTGGATGGAGTAGTGGTTGTGGGTCAGAGCCGGGGCGGGCTGCTGGTGCCCGGGCGGCGCCGGGTAACCGTGCCCGGGGAACTCCAGGAAGGCGGACTTGGACGGATCGTGCGGGACTAAAGTGTCCGGGATTGAGCTCATAGTCATCATCGGCGACGGGACACGGAAGAGCGGATTATACGGGCGTCATGAGCGGAACGATCGCTCGAAATAGAAGCGTTTTAGTGCAGAATCTCAGGCACTACTTTACACCAGAGTCCTCCGCTACATCCCCGCGGAAGGAGCCATAAAAACCCGCGAGTCCTGCGTCCAATAATTCACTAAAACTCGCAAAACTTCTTTAAAAAAGCGACAAAATATTCCCGCGTGTCGAGGAGCCTCGTCCGTCCCTGAACAAATCTGAGTCCAAGTCCAGAGTCACGCAGAGAGAGTGTGTGTGTGTGTGTGTGTGTGTGTCCGCGCCCCCGCGGCTCTGCGAGGCGTGACGGGGCCCGTCGCGCGTGCACGCAGCGCGCCCATTGGCTGCCGCGCTCGGCCGCGTCCCGTCAGGCCGCGTGAACGAGAGACGATGATCAATCGATCGATCTGATCGATAATAGATCCATGTTCTGTTCACAAGAGGAGATAAAGTTTTATTATTGAAACAACAAATGTTGTTGTTTTTGACGCTGAAAGTTTCGATGTATAAACAATAAATACTATTTTCTTCTCGTTAATCATTTACTGTTTAAAAATATATCGTTAATATTATTTTAAATCAAAACGACGGTTTTCGCTGTTTATTTAAATAACATTGATTATATTTATTAATCGTTTTAATTCGTTTTAAAACATCTCAATAAAGTAACTACGGGTTTGTTTATTACCTTTAAAAAAACATCAAAATTAAGGCTGCTTTCGATCAACTGTTTTGGCGGGAATTAGTGTTTTTATTTATTTAATAAACAACGTTGTTTGACGATAAGTGTGATTTCAACATGACATGTGTTTGTGTTTCACGATCACACGAATGACGTCAGTGATTTATTATTTATTTATTACAATGAAATAATAATAATGTTCTGAAAAAAAACATCTTCTTCCTTCAAAATCAACGCTTCGAATAAAATACATTTTAATTCGTTTCTATCCATAATAATGAAGTAAGTAAGACTTTTTTGTGTTTCTAATGCGAGTCACAGTAAACACGAGGATAATAAACTGCTTTAGATTCAACTCGATGCGGATTTAGTTACATTTTAACGCGTGTTTGTATTTATTCTAAATTAAAGTTGACATCCGGGTCTTTTCGTGTACAAACGAGGCCTCGGATCCAGTTTCTTATCCTGGTTCATAATTAAATAATTTCAATAACAATGTTGTGTCATTTATTGACTTTAAATAAACTCGTTAAATCGACTGTAGAACCAAACACCTCCGTGTTCAATAAACGGATTCATTACAAACGTGTTCGCTGTAAAATAAACGTTGAAAGTGTAAATAAAACCTAGATTTATTTAACGAGTTTCTCAGAAGATCCAGAACTTACGAGTAAAGAATAAATTCAACGAAACATCAATAAATAAAAGACAAAAGAAGGAACTTTCGTTAAAAAAAAAACGACGTATTTATTTATTGAACTTTGTTTAAAATGTATTTCGTGATTTAATTAAAACACATTAAATATTATTAAATTAAATAAATATATATATTTATATTCGTTTAATCTTTACAACGAGTGTAAAGTCTTCATTATTTGATCCGTTAACATATTATTATAGTTCGATAAATAAATCGACGCGTCAAAAAAGTTCTACAAACATTTTGACGTCACGACTCTCGCGTGTTAACACACACACGCGCGCGCGCGGCCACTCAACACACCCGCGTTAATTGTTAGGTATAAAACATGTTGTTATTTTTATTATTATATATTCAATGAATGACTTTCTTCAAACACACCTTACAGACACGCACGCGACGGATCTTCGCAACTACGTCACACTTTCCTCAAGTTGATGATTTCGTTCATTTTGTCAAAACAATAAATCTTCGAAACTGACCATTTTATTGACACAGATCCGTGAACAATACAATCATTGATCACTGATTTGATTACTTTAGTCTCTCCTCCTCCTGCACGTCTCTCACGGTCTCTCCTCATCTCTTCATCCCTTTGTCCCTCCTCGTCCCTTCACTGCTCCTGGTCTCTCCTGCTCCCACCTCTTCTCTCCTCGTCCCTCCTCGTCTCTCCTTATCCCTCCTTGTCTCTCTCCGTCCCTCTTCATCTCTCCTCGTCTCTCCTTGTCTCTCCTCGTCCCTCCTCGTCTCTCCTTATCCCTCCTTGTCCCTCTCCGTCCCTCTTCATCTCTCCTCGTCTCTCCTTGTCCCTCCTCGTCTCTCCTTATCCCTCCTTGTCCCTTCTCGTATCTCCTTATCTCTGCTTGTCCCTCCTCTTCCCATCTTGTCCCTCCTCATCTCTCCTCGTCCCTCCTTGTCTCTCCTCGTCTCTCCTTGTCTCTCCTCGTCTCTCCTCGTCCCTCCTTGTCTCTCCTCGTCCCTCCTTGTCTCTCCTCGTCCCTCCTCGTCTCTCCTCATCTCTCCTCGTCCCTCCTCGTCTCTCCTCGTCCCTCCTCGTCTCTCCTCGTCCCTCCTTGTCTCTCCTCGTCCCTCCTCGTCTCTCCTCATCTCTCCTCGTCCCTCCTCGTCTCTCCTCGTCCCTCCTCGTCTCTCCTCGTCCCTCCTTGTCTCTCCTCATCTCTCCTCGTCCCTCCTCGTCTCTCCTTATCACTTCTTGTCCCTCCTTGTCTCTCCTCATCTCTCCTCATCTCTCCTCGTCCCTCTTTGTCCCTTCTCGTATCTCCTTATCTCTGCTTGTCCCTCCTCTTCCCATCTTGTCCCTCCTCATCTCTCCTCATCCCTCCTTGTCTCTCCTTATCTCTGCTCGTCCCTCCTCGTCCTTCCTCATCTCTCCTCGTTCCTTCTTGTCCCTCCTTGTCTTTCCACGTCCCTCCTCGTCCCTCCTTGTCTCTCCACGTCCCTCCTCGTCCCTCCTTGTCTCTCTTTATCTCTGCTCGTCCCTCCTCGTCCCTCCTAATTCCCCTCCTCCGATGTCTTCTCTCTCTTTGTCCCTCCGTCCACCTCATCTGACCGTGTGTCCTCCACCTGTCTCCCTGATCCGGGTCTCACCTCGTCTCACTCCCGTGTGTCCTCGTCTTTCTCCAGGTCTGCAGATCAAAGCCTCGTCTGCTGCGTCACTTTCATCGTCTGCCAACATTCCTCGCTGACACCGGCGTCGCACCCTCAACCTGCTGCCACCGCTGAGTCCTCGCTCCAGACTGAGTCTGCAGGAGCCACAACATTATGACCACCTACCTGGTACTGCGGGGGGTCACTTCTGAGGGAAGACCTCGTGAAGACGCTTCCCGTCGTCCTCCTGGGAGGAGGCCTCAGGGCGGACCCGGGTCCAGGATTGTGTCTCCGTGGAAGTTAGAATGTGACGCTGAGGAGAAAAGTTCTTCTGCTCCTCGAGACTTTCCTTCTCGCTCCAACGATCCTGCAGCATTTCCTGCTGCGTGAGCGACTCGAGCCAAAACACACACTTTATAAATACGTCTGAGACGAACTGTCTCCGGGACGACGGTCCAAAGGACGGACCTGCTCGGGTGTGAGGCCTCCTGCAGGGTCAGGTGTGAGGCCTCCTGCAGGGTCAGGTGTGAGGCCTCCTGCAGGGTCAGGTGTGAGGCCTCCTGCAGGGTCAGGTGTGAGGCCTCCTGCAGGGTCAGGTGTGAGGCCTCCTGCAGGGTCAGGTGTGAGGCCTCCTGCAGGGTCAGGTGTGAGGCCTCCTGCAGGGTCAGGTGTGAGGCCTCCTGCAGGGTCAGGTATGAGGCCTCCTGCAGGGTCAGGTGTTCAGTTACGAGTCTCTTAAACGCCTGTTAACACTCGTCATGGCTGCACAGTCGCTCGTAAAAGCACCTGCGCCGGAGACAGGTGAGCCGGGGTTGATGGTTCAACTCTCCGGGATCTTTGAGGACAAAGGTGTCGTCAGAAAGAATCATTTTCAAGAAAAAAATATTTAATTAAAGTGAAATAATTACAAAAAATAAATCAATGAAATGAAAACGTTGTTCACAATCACAATTTAAATCATAAAATGATTCAGTTTGGACTTAATAAACCATCAGAATAAACTTGAAAATAAAATAAACCAATAAAAGAAAAGGATTTTATATGATTCAGTCACATTTAAAAGTTGTTAAATATGTTTTAATCTCATCATTTCAACTGTTTGGATCATTAAGTTCAGTTTTGTGTTTCATCTTTTGCTATTTTCTTGCTTGTAATAGTTTTATTTCAGATGTTTTCTTTCTTTTATTTTGAAAATATCATTTGATTGACTCTATATTCACTTTTGTAGGATAAACAAGCCTCTTTAAACTTTACGTCACAAAGTGTTTAAGTCGCACTCGTTTGTCTCGGAGAGTTTGGATTACATGTTGAGGAGAAATACTTCAGTCCAGAACTGGTTCTGATCCTTCACAAACCACAAACCGTCTCACATGTGGTTCCAGGTAACATAAGAAGTCATTATACCTGTCGTCTCCGATCGCTGCGGCAGCACCTTCATCAGTTTGTAAATGTGTTTGTGATTTTGTAAATGTGTTTTCAAGCTTCTAAATGTGTTTGTAAATGTGTTTTGTAAGTTTGTAAATGTGTTTTGTAAGTTTGTAAATGTGTTTGTAAGTTTGTTAATGTGTTTAATAAGTTCTTTAATGTGTTTGTAAGTTTGTAAATGTGTTTTGTAAGTTTTTTAATGTGTTTTATACGTTTTTAAATGTGTTTGTAAGTTTGTAAATGTGTTTTGTAAGTTTGTTAATGTGTTTTATAAGTTTTTTAATGTGTTTGTAAGTTTGTAAATGTGTTTTGTAAGTTTGTAAATGTGTTTGTTAGTTTGTAAATGTGTTTTGTAAGTTTGTTAATGTGTTTTATAAGTTTTTAAATGTGTTTGTAAGTTTGTAAATGTGTTTTGTAAGTTTGTTAATGTGTTTTATAAGTTTTTAAATGTGTTTGTAAGTTTGTAAATGTGTTTTGTAAGTTTGTAAATGTGTTTGTAAGTTTGTTAATGTGTTTAATAAGTTTTTTAATGTGTTTGTAAGTTTGTAAATGTGTTTTGCAAGTTTGTTTATGTGTTTTATACGTTTTTTAATGTGTTTGTAAGTTTGTAAATGTGTTTTGTAAGTTTGTTAATGTGTTTGTAAGTTTGTAAATGTGTTTTGTAAGTTTTTAAATGTGTTTGTAGGTGTGTAAACATTTTTTGTAAGTTTGTTAATGGGTTTGTAAGTTTGTAAATGTGTTTGTAGGTTTGTAAAGATTTTTTGTAAGTTTGTAAATGTGTTTGTAAGTTTGTAAATGTGTTTGTAAGTTTGTAAAGGTTTTTTGTAAGTTTGTAAATGTGTTTGTAAGTTTGTAAATGTGTTTGTAGGTTTGTAAAGATTTTTTGTAAGTTTGTAAATGTGTTTGTAAGTTTGTAAAGATTTTTTGTAAGTTTGTAAATGTGTTTGTAAGTTTGTAAATGTGTTTGTAAGTTTGTAAACATTTTTTGTAGGTTTGTAAATGTGTTTGTAAGTTTGTAAACATTTTTTGTAAGTTTGTAAATGTGTTTGTAAGTTTGTAAATGTGTTTGTACGTTTGTAAACATTTTTTGTAAGTTTGTAAATGTGTTTGTAAGTTTGTAAATGTGTTTGTAAGTTTGTAAAGGTTTTTTGTAAGTTTGTAAATGTGTTTGTAAGTTTGTAAATGTGTTTGTAGGTTTGTAAAGATTTTTTGTAAGTTTGTAAATGTGTTTGTAAGTTTGTAAAGGTTTTTTGTAAGTTTGTAAATGTGTTTGTAAGTTTGTAAATGTGTTTGTAGGTTTGTAAAGATTTTTTGTAAGTTTGTAAATGTGTTTGTAAGTTTGTAAAGATTTTTTGTAAGTTTGTAAATGTGTTTGTAAGTTTGTAAATGTGTTTGTAAGTTTGTAAACATTTTTTGTAGGTTTGTAAATGTGTTTGTAAGTTTGTAAACATTTTTTGTAAGTTTGTAAATGTGTTTGTAAGTTTGTAAATGTGTTTGTACGTTTGTAAACATTTTTTGTAAGTTTGTAAATGTGTTTGTACGTTTGTAAACATTTTTTGTAAGTTTGTAAACATTTTTTGTAAGTTTGTTAATGGGTTTTTAAATCAATGACTGCAGGAGATGCTTTTTTAATTCTTGTTCTTCTTGATGTCGTGTTCTTGTCAATAAACAATGAATAATATTTACTTCCTGCTCATAACTTGTTATTTTGATTTGTTTACAAGTAAACGATTCACACTTTGACTTTTCTCCTAATTTTCCTCATTTCTGTGAAAGATTCTATGTCATCATTGTATCCTGTGATGTCATCACTAGGCGACAGCCCCGACACATTCCACACCGACATCGTCTGTTACACAATTAAGATACAAATGAGTTTAACAAGTGTGTGTCGACGCACACGTCACTCACGCAGTAGGAGAGAGTGAAGAAGTTCTGCCTCGGCTGCGACCGCGGTGACAAAGCACTTCATCTTCAGCCTTGATTGGCCAATAAAAGTGCAGTGATTGACAGGTCGTCTGAACGATCCTCCGCTGACAGATTGTGGCGGGAAAAGTGTGTCGGCGGTGAGGGTGAGGGGTGCGGCAGGGGTGAGGGGGGGGGTGAAGCGGGTGGTGAGGCGGGGGGTGAGGCAGGGGTAAGGCGGGGGGTGAGGCGGGGGGTGAAGCGGGTGGTGAGGCGGGGGGTGAGGCGCGGGGTGAGGCGGGGGGTGAAGCGGGTGGTGAGGCGGGGGTGAGGCGTGGGGTGAAGCGGGTGGTGAGGCGCGGGGTGAAGCAGGGGTGAGGCAGGGGTGAAGCGGGTGGTGAGGCAGGGGGTGAGGCGAGGGGTGAGGCGGGGGGTGAAGCGAGGGGTGAGGCAAGGGGTGAGGCAGGGGGTGAAGCGAGGGGTGAGGCGGGGGGTGAAGTGGGTGGTGAGGCGAGGGGTGAGGCAGGGGTGAGGCGGGGGTTGAGGCGAGGGGTGAGGCGAGGGGTGAGGCAGGGGGTGAAGCGGGTGGTGAGGCGGGGGGTGAGGCGAGGGGTGAGGCGGGGGGTGAAGCGAGGGGTGAGGCAGGGGGTGAAGCGGGTGGTGAGGCGGGGGGTGAAGCAGGGGTGAGGCAGGGGTGAAGCGGGTGGTGAGGCAGGGGGTGAGGCGAGGGGTGAGGCGGGGGGTGAAGCGAGGGGTGAGGCGAGGGGTGAGGCAGGGGGTGAAGCGAGGGGTGAGGCGGGGGGTGAAGCGAGGGGTGAGGCGAGGGGTGAGGCAGGGGGTGAAGCGGGTGGTGAGGCGCGGGGTGAAGCAGGGGTGAGGCGGGGGGTGAGGCAGGGGGTGAGGTGAGGGGTGAGGCGGGGGGTGAAGCGAGGGGTGAGGCGAGGGGTGAGGCAGGGGTGAAGCGGGTGGTGAGGCAGGGGGTGAGGCGAGGGGTGAGGCGGGGGGTGAGGCGGGGGGTGAAGCGGGTGGTGAGGCGGGGGGTGAGGCGGGGGGTGAGGCGGGTGGTGAGGCAGGGGTGAGGCGGGGGGTGAGGCGGGGGCAAGGCGGGAGGTGAGGCGGGGGGTGATGCAGGGGTGAGGCGGGGGGTGAAGTGGGTGGTGAGGCGAGGGGTGAGGCGAGGGGTGAGGCGGAGAGTAAGGAGAGGGGTGAGGTGGGGGGTGAGGCGAGGGGTGAGGCGAGGGGTGAGGCGAGGGGTGAGGCGAGGGGTGAAGCGGGGGGTGACGGGGGGTGAGGCAGGGGGTGAGGTGGTTGGTGAGGCAGGGGGTGAGGGGTGAGGCGAGAGGTGAGGCGGGGGTGACGGGGGGTGAGGCAGGGGGTGAGGCGGTTGGTGAGGCAGGGGGTGAGGCGAGGGGTGAGGCGGGGGGTGAGGCGGGGGGTGAGGCGGTTGGTGAGGCAGGGGGTGAGGCGGGGGGTGAGGCGGGGGGTGAGGCGGGGGGTGAGGCGGGGGGTGAGGCGGGGGGGAGACCTGTAATTATGTTGCACCATCATGGAGTGCAGAACAAAGCGCCTGCAGCAGCAGCAGCAGCAGCAGCAGCAGCAGAGCCGCGGATGAAGCGCTGCCTCTATTCACGCTCTCTTAATAACAATACTCTGGACGGCTGCAGACACGGCGGCGTCGAAGCCTCCCACGTGTGCGTCTGCCTGCGCGGGTGAGACGGCGAGAGGCGGGTGAGACGCTGACACTGGGTCATGATTTACGATGTCTGTCGGAGAGAAAGCAACACAATATTCACCGGACTCTACAAATGATTCTCTGAGCAGGGTGACTGGGGTGTCCCAGCTACCTGGGGCTAGAGGCGGGCGACACCCTGAACAGGCAACATGTAGCTTCCAGGCCTCAGGTTGCCCAGGAGCAAACTAGCAACCTTCTGGCTGTGAGTTTACATGTGTGTCTGAGAGTAGAAAGCTTTGAAGTGGAGCTAGGACAGATCCCTGAGGCACACCAGTGGTTCCTCTACTGACTTTGAGAAACATTCATTTTTTAAATTGTTTTGTTGCTTTTTTTTCGTTTTTTTTTGTCTATAGGTTTACTTGAAGACTTCGACACATTCCACACCACAGCAGCAACAGTAGATGTTTTTGACACTTGAACGCAGCAGCAACAGTAGATGTTTGTGACACCTGAACGCAGCAGCAACAGTAGATGTTTGTAACACTGGAACGCAGCAGCAACAGTAGATGTTTGTGACACTTGAACGCAGCAGCAACAGTAGATGTTTGTGACACCTGAACGCAGCAGCAACAGTAGATGTTTGTGACACTGGAACGCAGCAGCAACAGTAGATGTTTGTGACACTTGAACGCAGCAGCAACAGTAGGTGTTTGTGACACTGGAACGCGGCAGCAACAGTAGATGTTTGTGACACTTGAACGCAGCAGCAACAGTAGATGTTTGTGACACCTGAACGCGGCAGCAACAGTAGATGTTTGTGACACCTGAACGCAGCAGCAACAGTAGATGTTTGTGACACTTGAACACGGCAGCAACAGTAGATGTTTGTGACACTTGAACGCGGCAGCAACAGTAGATGTTTGTGACACTTGAACGCAGCAGCAACAGTAGATGTTTGTGACACTTGAACGCAGCAGCAACAGTAGATGTTTGTGACACTTGAACGCGGCAGCAACAGTAGATGTTTGTGACACTTGAACGCGGCAGCAACAGTAGATGTTTGTGACACTTGAACTCAGCAGCAACAGTAGATGTTTGTGACACTTGAACGCAGCAGCAACAGTAGATGTTTGTGACACTGGAACGCAGCAGCAACAGTAGATGTTTGTGACACTTGAACGCAGCAGCAACAGTAGATGTTTGTGACACTTAAACGCAGCAGCAACAGTAGATGTTTGTGACACCTGAACGCAGCAGCAACAGTAGATGTTTGTGACACTGGAACGCAGCAGCAACAGTAGATGTTTGTGACACTTGAACGCAGCAGCAACAGTAGGTGTTTGTGACACTGGAACGCAGCAGCAACAGTAGATATTTGTGACACTTGAACGCGGCAGCAACAGTAGATGTTTGTGACACTTGAACGCAGCAGCAACAGTAGATATTTGTGACACCTGAACGCGGCAGCAACAGTAGATGTTTGTGACACTTGAACACGGCAGCAACAGTAGATGTTTGTGACACTTGAACGCGGCAGCAACAGTAGATGTTTGTGACACTTGAATGCAGCAGCAACAGTAGATGTTTGTGACACCTGAACGCAGCAGCGACAGTAGATGTTTGTGACACTTGAACGCAGCAGCAACAGTAGATGTTTGTGACACTTGAACGCAGCAGCAACAGTAGATATTTGTGATACTTGAACGCGGCAGCAACAGTAGATGTTTGTGACACTTGAACGCAGCAGCAACAGTAGATATTTGTGACACTTGAACGCGGCAGCAACAGTAGATGTTTGTGACACTTGAACGCAGCAGCAACAGTAGATGTTTGTGACACCTGAACGCGGCAGCAACAGTAGATGTTTGTGACACCTGAACGCAGCAGCAACAGTAGATGTTTGTGACACTTGAACGCGGCAGCAACAATAGATGTTTGTGACACTTGAACGCGGCAGCAACAGTAGATGTTTGTGACACTTGAACGCAGCAGCAACAGTAGATGTTTGTGACACTTGAACGCAGCAGCAACAGTAGATGTTTGTGACACTTGAACGCGGCAGCAACAGTAGATGTTTGTGACACTTGAACGCAGCAGCAACAGTAGATGTTTGTGACACTTGAACGCGGCAGCAACAGTAGATGTTTGTGACACTTGAACGCAGCAGCAACAGTAGATGTTTGTGACACTTGAACTCAGCAGCAACAGTAGATGTTTGTGACACTTGAACTCAGCAGCAACAGTAGATGTTTGTGACACTTGAACGCAGCAGCAACAGTAGATGTTTGTGACACTGGAACGCAGCAGCAACAGTAGATATTTGTGATACTTGAACGCGGCAGCAACAGTAGATGTTTGTGACACTTGAACGCAGCAGCAACAGTAGATGTTTGTGACACTGGAACGCGGCAGCAACAGTAGATGTTTGTGACACTTGAACGCGGCAGCAACAGTAGATGTTTGTGACACTTGAACGCAGCACGGACCTGCAGCAGCAACAGTAGATGTTTGTGACACTTGAACGCAGCAGCAACAGTAGATGTTTGTGACACTTGAACGCAGCAGCAACAGTAGATGTTTGTGACACTTGAACGCAGCAGCAACAGTAGATGTTTGTGACACTGGAACGCAGCAGCAACAGTAGATGTTTGTGACACTTGAACGCAGCAGCAACAGTAGATGTTTGTGACACTTGAACGCAGCAGCAACAGTAGATGTTTGTGACACTTGAACGCAGCAGCAACAGTAGATGTTTGTGACAGTTGAACGCAGCAGCAACAGTAGATGTTTGTGACACTTGAACGCAGCAGCAACAGTAGATGTTTGTGACACTGGAACGCAGCAGCAACAGTAGATGTTTGTGACACTTGAACGCAGCAGCAACAGTAGATGTTTGTGACACTTGAACGCAGCAGCAACAGTAGATGTTTGTGACACTTGAACGCAGCAGCAACAGTAGATGTTTGTGACACTTGAACGCAGCACGGACCTGCAGCAGCAACAGTAGATGTTTGTGACACTTGAACGCAGCAGCAACAGTAGATGTTTGTGACACTTGAACGCAGCACGGACCTGCAGCAGCAACAGTAGATGTTTGTGACACTTGAACGCAGCAGCAACAGTAACGTGGATCATGGAATCACGACCGTGCTTCTGTCAAACATGTCCGCGGGCGAAGCTCTCGACTTGTTCTACCTGTGTGTGTGTTTCTGTCTTCACACACACCTGTGTGTGTGTCTGTTCACACACACATGTGACACAGGCGTGCCTTTGATCCGAGACTCAAACTTGTCATTATGATGACGAGACGAAATTCCTGAGAGTTCATCTTGAACCTGCTCTCGAGTCTTCTGAGGACACGACTGTTGCAAGACCAGGTTTTCAACCTGCAACCTTTTCTTCTACCAAACAGTGACAGTTGCTCTCCTTTAACTAGTTGATCTTTTAAAAACGTATCTACACTCACGAGCTCACGTGTCGTCAACAATCAATGATTCTCATCTATCATTTTTTTAGTGTTGCTGTGGTTTTAAACAGTCATGTGACACAAGCTGCTTGGCAGAGGTATGCGTCGCTCCAGTCTCTTCTTCAAGAGGACTTTTTTGTTTAATGGTCAAAAAGTTTCCAGATTTTTACTCAACAATGTAAAACTTTAAAGTTTTTGGTTTCTCAGAGTTAGAGCTTCTCTCTGGAGACGATGGACAAACATCCTTGATCATGAGATCAAGTCCCATCCTGGTCGTCCATCAGACAAACATCATTGATCATGTGATCAAGTCCCATCCTGGTCGTCCATCAGACGAACATCCTTGATCATGAGATCAAGTCCCATCCTGATCGTCCATCAGACGAACATCCTTGATCATGAGATCAAGTCCCATCCTGGTCGTCCATCAGACGAACATCCATGATCATGTGATCAAGTCCCATCCTGGTCGTCCATCAGACGAACATCCTTGATCATGAGATCAAGTCCCATCCTGGTCGTCCATCAGACAAACATCATTGATCATGTGATCAAGTCCCATCCTGATCGTCCATCAGACAAACATCCATGATCATGTGATCAAGTCCCATCCTGGTCGTCCATCAGACAAACATCATTGATCATGTGATCAAGTCCCATCCTGATCGTCCATCAGACAAACATCCATGATCATGTGATCAAGTCCCATCCTGGTCGTCCATCAGACGAACATCCTTGATCATGTGATCAAGTCCCATCCTGGTCGTCCATCAGACGAACATCCTTGATCATGTGATCAAGTCCCATCCTGATCGTCCATCAGACGAACATCCATGATCATGTGATCAAGTCCCATCCTGATCGTCCATCAGACAAACATCATTGATCATGTGATCAAGTCCCATCCTGGTCGTCCATCAGACGAACATCCTTGATCATGTGATCAAGTCCCATCCTGGTCGTCTATCAGAAGAACATCATTGATCATGTGATCAAGTCCCATCCTGGTCGTCCATCAGACGAACATCCTTGATCATGTGATCAAGTCCCATCCTGATCGTCCATCAGACGAACATCATTGATCATGTGATCAAGTCCCATCCTGGTCGTCCATCAGACGAACATCCATGATCATGTGATCAAGTCCCATCCTGATCGTCCATCAGACAAACATCATTGATCATGTGATCAAGTCCCATCCTGGTCGTCCATCAGACGAACATCCTTGATCATGTGATCAAGTCCCATCCTGGTCGTCCATCAGACAAACATCCATGATCATGTGATCAAGTCCCATCCTGGTCGTCCATCAGACGAACATCCTTGATCATGTAATCAAGTCCCATCCTGGTCGTCCATCAGACGAACATCCATGATCATGTGATCAAGTCCCATCCTGGTCGTCCATCAGACGAACATCCATGATCATGTGATCAAGTCCCATCCTGGTCATCCATCAGACGAACATCCTTGATCATGTGATCAAGTCCCATCCTGGTCGTCCATCAGACGAACATCAGTGTGATGGACGACCAGGATCAGACACGATCATGTGATCAAGTCCTGGCCGATCCTTCATCTGCTGGGAAAGTAAAGTTAGCTTGTGACGCGACTTTGAAGTTTTTACTATATTTATTTTATTAAGAAATGTATTTTTGTTTTTTTAAACAACTTTTCGTTGTTTTTAAAATAAAGTAATAAAGAAACAAATATTTTTTCATATCATGTCACAATTTGTTGAATTTGTCAAACAAAAAACAAAGACGAAAACTATTTTTGAAATGAGAACAAAGTGATCTTCTGATGCTTTGCTTTGTGTTCATGATCAGAGCTTGTTTTATTTTGAAGGAAGATGCTCTTATGTAATGTACTTCCTGTCCAGCTGAATTCATGCTTGTATGCTTCTGTAGCAAAAACAGTTGGATTATTTTATTTTGAAGGAGCGATGTTAGCAGGTAAGCTAACGAAATCATCCTTCTTTGACGCCAAAGTTGGAGAATGTCTGGCGAATGGCCAGAGACCAACACGCTATCAAATGATGCTAACATGTGTTGGCGACAACCAAAGGTCAACTTGTCATGAGTCAACGGTAGAACTTGTGGTTAATTGATAGAAGTAAATCAAACGATGACTCGACCGACCTTTGGCTGAGTGGGCGTCGTGGGAATTTGGCGGCGGCGTGGCGATAATTACAGACTGGTCGTGTACGAGTGTGACGAGCGTCTCCCGTCACGGCAGGTAAATAGGTCGAGGTGATATTAATTTTCCAGGGGTTGTTCGGGCGGACGACTGACTTTCATACAATCGACAAACAAAAGATCAAATTAACGAGTCATCGTTCTTTTCACGGATCATGGAGACGGAGAAACACCTGCTTCGTAAAATATAAACATCGGGAGAAACATCTTCTTACGTTGTTCATCTTCTTACGTTGTTTATCTTCTTATGTTGTTCATCTTCTTACGTTGTTTATCTTCTTATGTTGTTCATCTTCTTACGTTGTTTATCTTCTTATGTTGTTCATCTTCTTACGTTGTTTATCTTCTTATGTTGTTCATCTTCTTACGTTGTTTATCTTCTTATGTTGTTCATCTTCTTACGCTGTTCATCTTCTTACGTTGTTCATCTTCTTACGTTGTTCATCTTCTTACGTTGTTCATCTTCTTACGTTGTTTATCTTCTTATGTTTTATCTTCCGACATTTTTTCTTCTTACGTTTTATCTTCTGACATTGTTCATCTTCTCACGTTGCTTATCTTCTGACGTTGTTTCTCTTCTGACGTTGTTTTTTATCTTCTTACGTTGTTCATCTTCTGACGTTATTCATCTTCTGACGTTGTTCGTCTTCTGACGTTGTTCGTCTTCTGACGTTATTCATCTTCTGACGTTGTTCGTCTTCTGACGTTGTTCGTCTTCTGACGTTATTCATCTTCTGACGTTGTTCGTCTTCTGACGTTATTCATCTTCTGACGTTGTTCGTCTTCTGACGTTATTCATCTTCTGACGTTATTCATCTTCTGACGTTGTTCGTCTTCTGACGTTGTTCGTCTTCTGACGTTGTTCTTCTTCTGACGTTATTCATCTTCTGACGTTATTCATCTTCTGACGTTGTTCGTCTTCTGACGTTGTTCGTCTTCTGACGTTATTCATCTTCTGACGTTATTCATCTTCTGACGTTGTTCGTCTTCTGACGTTGTTCTTCTTCTGACGTTGTTCTTCTTCTGACGTTATTCATCTTCTGACGTTGTTCGTCTTCTGACGTTGTTCTTCTTCTGACGTTATTCATCTTCTGACGTTGTTCGTCTTCTGACGTTGTTCGTCTTCTGACGTTATTCATCTTCTGACGTTATTCATCTTCTGACGTTGTTCGTCTTCTGACGTTGTTCGTCTTCTGACGTTATTCATCTTCTGACGTTATTCATCTTCTGACGTTGTTCGTCTTCTGACGTTGTTCGTCTTCTGACGTTATTCATCTTCTGACGTTATTCATCTTCTGACGTTGTTCGTCTTCTGACGTTGTTCGTCTTCTGACGTTATTCGTCTTCTGACGTTATTCGTCTTCTGACGTTGTTCGTCTTCTGACGTTGTTCATCTTCTGACGTTATTCATCTTCTGACGTTGTTCGTCTTCTGACGTTATTCATCTTCTGACGTTGTTCGTCTTCTGACGTTGTTCATCTTCTGACGTTATTCATCTTCTGACGTTATTCATCTTCTGACGTTGTTCGTCTTCTGACGTTATTCATCTTCTGACGTTGTTCGTCTTCTGACGTTATTCATCTTCTGACGTTATTCATCTTCTGACGTTGTTCGTCTTCTGACGTTGTTCGTCTTCTGACGTTGTTCTTCTTCTGACGTTATTCATCTTCTGACGTTATTCATCTTCTGACGTTGTTCGTCTTCTGACGTTGTTCGTCTTCTGACGTTGTTCGTCTTCTGACGTTGTTCATCTTCTGACGTTATTCATCTTCTGACGTTATTCATCTTCTGACGTTATTCATCTTCTGACGTTATTCATCTTCTGACGTTGTTCGTCTTCTGACGTTATTCATCTTCTGACGTTGTTCGTCTTCTGACGTTATTCATCTTCTGACGTTGTTCGTCTTCTGACGTTATTCATCTTCTGACGTTATTCATCTTCTGACGTTGTTCGTCTTCTGACGTTGTTCGTCTTCTGACGTTGTTCTTCTTCTGACGTTATTCATCTTCTGACGTTATTCATCTTCTGACGTTGTTCTTCTTCTGACGTTGTTCGTCTTCTGACGTTGTTCTTCTTCTGACGTTGTTCATCTTCTGACGTTATTCATCTTCTGACGTTGTTCGTCTTCCTACGTTTTTCGTTTTCTCTTGTTGTTTATCTTCTTACGTTGTTCATCTTCTGACGTTATTTATCTTCTGACTTTGTTCTTCTTCTGACATTGATCATCTTCTGACTTTGTTCATCTTCTTACTTTGTTCACCTTCTTATGTTGTTCATTTTGTTACATTGTTCACCTTCTTATGTTGTTCATCTTCTGACTTTGTTCTTCTTCTGACATTGTTCATCTTCTGACTTTGTTCATCTTCTTACTTTGTTCACCTTCTTACGTTGTTCATTTTGTTACGTTGTTCACCTTCTAATGTTGTTCATCTTCTTACATTGTTCACCTTCTTACGTTGTTCATTTTGTTACGTTGTTCACCTTCTTATGTTGTTCATCGTCTTACATTGTTCACCTTCTGAAGTTGTTAATCTTCTGACGTTTCATCTTTTAACGTTTCATCTTCTGACGTTGTTCGTCTTCTTACATTGTTCACCTTCTTACGTTGTTCGTCTTCTGACGTTGTTTATCTTCTTAAGTCAGCTCTTTAATTATTATTTATTTATTGATATATTTTATATTCTCCTTTTATTGTTTATGTTCAAGTTTTTCTTGTTTTGAATGAATGCTTAACAAAATAATTCTCTATTATTTGCACATTTGAAACATCTGTGTCTTCACAGCTACATCATCGCGATGGTTAAACGACGGTCCACTCGTAGCAACACGGTTCATAGCGAGCCGCGACAGAGCTGGGCCTCCTCAAGCGTTTCCAAATGTCGCCCGTAATGAGCGGAGCTGTAATTGTCCAACGGAGGAAATAGACTTTCACCATCACTTCCTCTCCTCTCTGACTTCCTGTCAGCGAGTCACACATCTGCCCTGACCTTTTGACCTGACAGCTGCTGGGAATTGAACCCACAAACAACATCGTGAGATGTTAATGTGTGTGTGAGTGGTTGTCGGTCCCGATGTGACGTGTGATGGAATGATATCCTTTCCAGTGTGTCCCCTGCCCCAAAGTTAAGAGAATGGAAAAGCATTTTTACTTTATTTATTTTACTTTATACGATATTTCGAGAGAAAATCTTTTTATTTACGTGAGTTTTTCTTTTAAATCTTCAATCTTTCAATAGTATTTATTTGTTTTTATTGATTTTTCAACATATTTTCCCGATATTTATATTCAAGCTACTTTTATTTTTACTTAAATGTTTTTAAACTCTCCTGAAAAACATCTCCGGTAACCTTCGCTGCTGCTCGGCTGCTTCTGGCCGATGAAGACGTTCCTGAACGGTCGGACCGGCTCGACTCGTCGGGTCTGAGAGAATCAAAGGTGACACGGACCGAAGGGATCGAAACACTTACTGGCTTCGGTTTCTGTTTTGGAAACGATGAAGCGAAGCACGTTCAGGTTTCACAGACGCAGGTCTTCAGGTCCGTGTGTTTCGCGGGGAACGATTTGCTGGTGGAATCAAAGCCGAGCAGAACCTTGTGGTTCCGTAATGACCGGTCTGTGTGGGCAGCGGCTTCGTAAAGAGCAATTTTGACTGTCATAACCGATCAAAAATGACGCAGCGGGAAGATTTCATCGCTCAATAGTTCCCTCCGAGGACCCGAGCGTTCCCCGGGAGGAGTCGACGTCTGTCAGTCACGTCGGGTTTGGTTACGAGTGACGAGTCGGAGGCGTTCGCTTGCGTCAGCGCACTCACGGACGATATCGAGGGCAGCGATGATGAGGGAGATCTCGGAGACCCTGAGCTCATGTTGCTGAGTCAGCTTGAAACATCTCAACACAACTACATGAACTTATCACACAACGTCAGCTTCACTCGCTAGCTTCATGATAGCTAGCTTCAAGATAGCTAGCTCCATGATAGCTAGCTTCATGATAGCTAGATTCACTCGCTAGTATCATGTTAGCTAGCTTCCAGATAGCTAGCTTCATGATAGCTAGTTTCAAGATAGCTAGCTTCATGATAGCTAGCTTCATAACAGCTAGCTTCATGATAGCAAGCTTGATGATAGCTAGCTCCATGATAGCTAGCTTCATGATAGCTAGATTCACTCGCTAGTATCATGTTAGCTAGCTTCCAGATAGCTAGCTTCATGATAGCTAGTTTCAAGATAGCTAGCTTCATGATAGCTAGCTTCATAACAGCTAGCTTCATGATAGCAAGCTTGATGATAGCTACCTTCATGTTAGCTAGCTGTACTCGCCACCTTCATGTTAGCTACCTTCATAATAGCTAGGTTAGATTAGCTTCACTCGCTAGCTTCAAGATAGCTAGCTTCACCTGCTAGCTTCATGTTAGCTAGCTTCATGTTCATGTTAGGCAGCTTCATGATAGGTAGCTTCTCTTGGTAGCTTCATGTTAGTTAGCTTCATGATAGATAGTTTCATGTTACTTGCTAGATTCATGATATGTAGCTTCATGTTCTTGTTAGCTAGCTTCATGATAGGTAGCTTCTTTTGTTTCTGCATGTCAGCTAGCTTTATGTTCATGTTAGCTAGCTTTACTCGCAAGCTTCATTATAGCTAGCTTCTTGTTAGCTAGCATCACTCGCTAGCTTCATTATAGTTAGCTTCATGTTAGCTAGCGTCACTCGTTAGCTTCATGTTAGCTAGCCTCATGCTAGTGAGCCTGTGTTGGCCATGTTTAAGACTTTTTATCTGGGAGGAAGTAAAACCTGGTCAACATTTGAGAGACTCACGTCTGAGTCGGAACACACTTGAGCCATTTCAGGATCTGTCGCCCCCTGGTGGTCGCGGCTGTCAACACATGGATTGGAGCTAATAACAAACACGGCTGACTAGGAATGTGAGTCGTGGCTCACGGGTTAATTGAACCGACTCAGCTCTCGAGTCCCCCTCAGAACGCAAGCCTCCTCCACATCTGGTCACATGTGTTTCTGCAGAGGTCAAAGGTCGACCCGGGTGCTGCAGGTGAACGTCACGATCGCAGACGCCGGTCATTAACCATGTGACACCTGGAGGGGGGGAGGGGGGGTGAACAGGTGAAAACACACACAGACAGTTTGTACTTTTCTGTTTGAATAAATCAAGTATTTGCTTAAGTTAATGTTGATCCATCAAAATATATTGTTTTAAATACTTTATTTCAGCTCACTGTGGCTTAGATCGCCTCAAGCAACAGTTGCTGGTTCACTTCCAGGTCAGGAGGTCAACATGTCATCTTCCTGTGTGAGTTTGTATGTTCGTGTTGCGTGGGTTTACTCCGGGAACTCCAGTTTCATCCCAGAGTCCAGAAACATACAGAGGTTGATTGAGAAACTTGGGGTAATTGTCAGTAGATATGAGTGTGTGTGTGAATGGTTGTCTGTCTTTGTGTGTCCTGAGACAGACTGGCGTCCTGTCCAGGGTGTCCCCTGCCTCTTGCCCTATGATACTGGGATAGACACTAGCCCCCCGTCCCAGCTACACCCCATACGCACATATATATATATATATATATATATATGTGTGTGTGTATATAAAAAATATATATATATATATTTAAAATTAAAGTTAAGAAATATACATGAATAAAATATTGAATCAATTGAATGAAGAATATATCACATAAAAACAAGGTAAATAGATTTGAATTGAGTATAAATGAAAATATATATATCAATACACCCAAATATTTCTCAAAGAAGTAGTAAAAAAGTAAAGAAATATATACTAATACAAATATATATAAAAATAAATATATATATGTGTGTAAAACATTGAATTGCAAAACCTAAACAGTATATAAAACACAATAACAAGGTAATAAAGGTTGATATTTAAATGAATGAATAGATAAAAATTCTATATACTATTATATATATATACTAATAATTATCTGCATCAATTCATTTGAATCTACTAAAAATTATTTTTTATTTTAAATTTAAAACCATTAACAATAAAAGGGTAAATTAAGTAAAAACATTAAAAAAATGTATCTCAAAAGTTTATAAAAAATATATATAAATATTATGAATAAATAAAATATATAGATTCAATAATCATAAAAACTTCTTTAACAGTGGGAGGAAAACAGAGTTCTATTCACATCCAAGAGACTTTGAATCAACAACCTTCAGGTTCAAATCCGTCTATATTTAGTCCGCTGTGACCCGGGGTCAGGGGTGAGAGGTCAAGGGTCAGCGGGGCCGAGACGAGGGTTTATTTTCGGAGCAAACGAGCGAGTTATTTATACGCGACACAAGCCGGTCAGATAATTACACCTGCCGCCCGATTGCAGCCACATGTGGGGAGAGTAGGGGGTCCAGCAACCCTGACCCGGCTCTTGAGCAACACGTGAACAGACGTGTGCGCGAAGCCTCGTCTCTAATCTGCGCCTCTGTCCGCCCACGACAGGAGCCCAGTCCAAACAAAGTGTTTATGTCTGTCCGACGTTTACTGTGAGCAGACGAACACGACGCCCGCTGAGACCAGACGCCCACGAGTCTCAACTCTTGAAGAAACACTTCAAAGTTTCAGAGTTTCTACCGAAAATGGTAAATAAATGTCATTTTGAAACCAGATGAAGAGACTTTTAGTTCAACACTTTTTATTGAAATAACTTTATCACTTTTTATTTAAATAAGTTCAACACATTTTATTTAAATAAGTTCAAAACTTTTTATTGAAATAAGTTCAACACATTTTATTTAAATAAGTTAAATGCATTTTATTTAAATAAGTTCAACACTTATTATTGAAATAAGTTAAACGCATTTTATTTTAATAAGTTCAACACTTTTTATTTAAATAAGTTAAATGCATTTTATTTAAATAAGTTCAACAATTTTTATTTAAATAAGTTCAACACTTTTTATTTAAATAAGTTAAATGCATTTTATTTTAATAAGTTCAACACTTTTTATTTAAATAAGTTAAATGCATTTTATTTAAATAAGTTCAACATATTTTATTTAAATAAGTTCAACACTTTTTATTTAAATAAGTTAAATGCATTTTATTTAAATAGGTTCAACAATTTGTATTTAAATAAGTTAAATGCATTTTATTTAAATAAGTTCAACATATTTTATTTAAATAAGTTCAACACTTTTTATTTAAATAAGTTCAACACATTTTATTTAAATAAGTTCAACACTTTTTATTTAAATAAGTTCAACACTTTTTATTTAAATAAGTTCAACACATTTTATTTAACTAAGTTCAAAACTTTTTATTTAAATAAGTTCAACACATTTCATTTAGAAAACATTTAATATATTTAATTAAAATAATTAAAAACAGTCAAATATATTTAATTAAAAAACATTTAAATGAAAAAATATATTTTTAGAAAACGAGTTAAGTCCATTAAATTAAAAAGAGTTCAATGTAATTAAATACATAAACATTAAATAAGTTCACTTTAATAACTGCAGTGGGTTAAAGTTAAAAGTTAAAGATATTAGTAAAGTGTAATCATTTTTAAAAAAAAGTATCAATGTAACTAGTTGAATAGATTTAATAAAGATTTAATTAAGGTTTAATAAATTAATTTGTATTTAAAAAAATAAGGTTGAATAGATTTAATTAAAAATTAAAATAAGGAGTTTAGATTTAATTCAATCCCTTGTGTTATGGTGCGGGTCACCTTGACCCAGAGATACACAAGGATTCAGTAATATATAAATATACATATTTTTAAAGTTAAATACATTTTAAAGGTACATTTAATAAAAAGAGTTAAATGTAATTAAAACTAGTTCAATAAAAACCTGGAAAAGTGTCGTAAGTTGAATAAACAACATGAACTTAAATAAATGTAAATCCTTAAGAAACTATCATCAGTGAGTCAGAAAAGTAAAATATAATAGAACGTAAATGAATGTTTTTAACGACGAGTTCAAACTGTGTCTCTCGCTGCAGTAGAAACGTCTCTTGATCACTATCAGGCGGATGGAAGTCAGTAGCTCCACTTCCGCAGCAATTACCTCGTCCCCCGGGAAGCTGGGAGAAACTGTCAGCCCTGTGTGTGTGTGTGAGTGTGTGTGAGAGTGTGTGTGTGTATGTGTGTGAGAGTGTGTGTGTGTGAGAGTGTGTGTGTGTATGTGTGTGAGAGTGTGTGTGTGTGAGTGTGTGTGTGTGTATGTGTGGGTGTGTGTGTATGTGTGGGTGTGTGTGTGAAAGTGTGTGAGTGTGAGTGTGTGAGAGAGTTTGTGTGTGTATGTGTGTGAGAGTGTGTGTGTGTGAGTGTGTGTGTGTGTATGTGTGTGTGTGAAAGTGTGTGTGTGTGTGTGTTTGTGTGTGACTGTGTGTGTGTCAATGTGTGTGACTGTGTGTGTGTCAGTGTGTGTGAGCGTGTGGGTGAGGGTGTGTGTGTGAAAGTGTCAGAGTGTGTGTGTGTATGAGAGAGTGTGAGAGTGTGTGTGTGCGTGTGAAAGAGTGTGAGAGTGTGTGCGTGCGTGTGTGTGTTTGTGTATGTGTGAGAGTGTGTGTGTGTGTGTGAGAAAGAGTGTGTGGATGTGTGTGTGTGAGTGAGAGTGTGTGTATGTGTGTGAGTTTGTTTGTGTGTGCGTGCGTGTGTGTGTGTTTGAGTGTGTGTGAGAGTGTGTGTGTGTGTGTTTGAGTGTGTGTGTGTGTGTGTGAGTGTGTGTGTGAGTGTGTGTGTGAGAGTGTGTGGGGGTGTGTGTGTGAGTGTGTGTGTGAGTGTGTGTGTGTGTGAGAGTGTGTGTGAGTGTTTTTGAGTGTGTGTGAGTGTGTGTGTGAGTGTGTGTGAGTGTGTTTGAGTGTGTGTGAGTGTGTGTGTGTGTGAGTGTGTGTGTGTGTGTGTGAGCAGCTATTTATCAAACAGCTGCAGCTACAAACCCAATGAGGTAGTTTTTTTATTATTCAATAAAAAATAAAAGGTTTTCAATAAACAAAAGTGTTCAAACACTTATTTTATCGAAAAAATACTTCTTTGATTGATTTTGATTTGATGAAGGTTTTCAAGATCCAGGAAACCATCCAGTTGAGTTGATGTTTCCTCAGAAGCTCATGACAGCAACACAAGTTGAGCAGAAAATGCTAGAAGATGCTAATAAAAGCTATGCTAATAAAAGCTATGCTAATAAAAGCTATGCTAATAAAAGCTATGCTAATAAAAGCTATGCTAGGAAATGCTCTGCTAGGAAATGTGATGCAAGGAAATGCTATGCTATGAACACTATGTCAGTAAAAATATTCTAGAAAATACTATGCTAGTTAATGCTACGCTGAAAATACGTTACACTAAGAAATATGATGCTAGTTAATGTGATGCTAGTAAATGTGATGCGAGTAAATGCTATGCTATAAAACTATGACTGTTTCTTGGGGTGAGGGGTAGGGGACACCCTGGACGGGAAGTCAGTCCATTGCAGGGCAAGACATATAACTGGAGCGATGCTAGGAAACGCTATGCTAGCTGAGTCGGAGCAGCAGGTTCTTGAAAAACAGCCCAGGGGGCAAAGTTCACTGTTCCGTCTCAAAACAAAGTGTTCAGCAGTAGTTAGCATGTTTGCTGCGGCGCCGACTCGGCTAACGTTCGGCACGGCTCGCTGACGACGCTTGACTCCGCCCACAATCGCTCGAACCCCCGAGGATGATATTTGGGTTTATATTGGTTTCACGGAGCCAGTGACGCCAGTAACAGTTGACAAGCTAGCGGCTAATGCTAACGTCTTCTGTACGCTACTCCTGTGCTTTTATTAATTATTTTAAATGACTTATTTAAATAAGAAACGAAGGAACTAACAAAAAAATAGTCCAACTGTATCTCCATAGCTCCACTTGTTTTATTATTTAGGCAGCTAATGCTAACTGTTCGCTTAGCTGGCTAGCTCCCTCCCTGCGCTAACTCAAATTTGAACGGTTACGCTTTTTGTTTTTGTTTATAAGTAACAAAATTTAAATGTATTTTAACTTGAATAAAGTTTTTTTTTAATCCAAATGGTCGCCGAGCCAAGTTTTATGACACAAAACATTGCGTCAATCAAATGTGAGTGAGCTAAGCTAACAGTTAGCATTAGCTGAAATGATAAATAAAAAAAGATCAGGAGCTTTGGATCATCAGAAAACATTAGTTCATTCATTCATTCATTTTCTACGGCTTTATCCCTTATGGGGGTCGCGGGGAGACTGGAGTCTATCCCAGTATCATAGGGCGAGAGGCAGGGGACACCCTGGACAGGACACCAGTCTGCCTCAGGACACACACAGACAGACAACCATTCACACACACACTGATACCTAAAGACAATTTCCCCAAGTTTTCAATCAACCTCTGTATGTGTTTGGACTGAGGGAGGAAACCGGAGTGTCCGGAGTAAACCCACGCGACACGGAGAGAACATAAAAACTAGGAAAACATAATTTGACGCCACGATGAATCGTTCGAGCGACTCGATGAGTCGAATCTCTCGTGGATCTTCTGACCCTTCTAGAGCGACGGCGGGTCCTCGCGCCGGAGTGATGTCGGGGCTCGGAGCAGAACAAAAGAGTTTGTGAGTCGATACGAGGTCTGGGCCGCGACGCCCGCATCTGGTAACGCTTGAGTGTAATTGCTGCCGAGAAGATCTGAGAGGAGGAGAAAGAATTCCAACATGTTGTTTTTTTTTCGTGGTGCTTCGCCTCCTGTCGGCGTCTCAGACCTCGTGAGGAAAACAACAAAAGACGGTCCGGAGTGTGACGGGAGCTGCTGTGTGAAGGTGTGTGATCGTCACACACTTCCAACTGGACCATCGTCCCGGTCTTAAGAGGCCAAACATGATGGTTTTAATCCACTTCCTGTCAAGACGGAAGAAGATCCTCCCCAGACAGTGGTCCTGGGTCTGCCCCGGGGACACCACCCACCTCACATCCAGCAGACATCACTGGTGACACCTTCATCCAGTCTCTCCTGGATGAACGAGCTTCTGTTTCTGAATCATCAACGCTCAAAGTGAGAACATGATAGACATCATACATGATAGACATCATACATGATAAACATCATACATGATAGACATCATACATGATAGACATCAAACATGATAGAAATCGTACATGATAGACATCATAAATGATAGACATCAAACATGATAGAAATCGTACATGATAGACATCATACATGATAGACATCATACATGATAACATCATACATGATATACATCATAAATGATAGACATCATACATGATAACATCATACATGATATACATCATACATGATAACATCATACATGATAACATCAAACATGATAACATCATACATAATAGACATCATACATAATAGACATCATACATGATAGACATCATACATGATAACATCATACATGATAGACATCATACATGATAACATCAAACATGATAGACATCATACATGATAGACATCATACATGATAACATCATACATGATAGACATCATACATGATAACATCAAACATGATAACATCATACATAATAGACATCATACATGATAACATCATACATGATAACATCAAACATGATAACATCATACATGATAGACATCATACATGATAACATCAAACATGATAGACATCATACATGATAACATCATACATGATAGACATCATACATGATAACATCAAACATGATAGACATCATACATGATAACATCAAACATGATAGACATCATACATGATAGACATCATACATGATAACATCAAACATGATAGACATCATACATGATAACATCAAACATGATAACATCATACATAATAGACATCATACATGATAGATATAATACATGATAGACATCATACATGATAGACATCATACATGATAACATCAAACATGATAGACATCATATATGATAGACATCATACATGATAACATCAAACATGATAGACATCATACATGATAGATATAATACATGATAGACATCATACATGATAACATCAAACATGATAGACATCATACATGATAGACATAATACATGATAGACATCATACATGCAGACGCACACAAATACAAATTTAGTAAAAAACAAAATACTGATTCAAACGGTAACCAATTATTTTAAAAGTAAAAGTTTTTTTCACTTCGACCTAATAATGGAGTCTTGAAGGTCACGTCATCTATCAAGTTCATTTGTGTCGTCGCCGAAGCGTCTAAAACTCGTGTTTGTCTCACGCGAGAAGAGAAGAAGTGAATTGTGAAGCGAATAGTTTTTTCTTTCGTTTGTTCCTTTTCTTGCGATAAATTTGCAGTTTTGTCGAGTGTTTTTTTTTTACAAAACCTTCCCACAGTTTGTACTAATATGTTTAAAAACAAGGATCCCAGAAAAATGACTCTTGATCTTATAAAGATGTAGCTTTTCTTGTCCTTCCTATTAAAATATTTGATATCATTTATTAAATGCACTGATTCGTTTGTCGAGTCAGCGACTCTAGGTGGAGAAGTCAAGGTGCATGAAGCGTCTTTGAACCCCTCAACCCCCTTACCTCCCTCACCCCTCCTCACCCTCCTCACCCCCCTCACCCCTCTAGTCCTGCAGACACCCACAAATCCCCGGCGGTGCCACCCGGACACTTTGCCACCCGGGTGCCACGAGAGACGCGAACAGTAAATTAGAGTGGGTCGGGTTTGGATGCAGAGTCAGGGTGGGCTCATTGGTGTGGTCGGTGTGTGTGTGTGTGTGTGTGTGTGTGTCTATGTGTGTGTGTGTGTGTGTGGGAATCAACTATTTACTCTGCTGATTATGGGCTGTGTGTGTTTGTGTGTCCGTGTCTATGTGTGTGAGTGTGTCTGTGCGTCTATGTGTGTGTGTGTGTCTCTGTCTGTGTGTGTCTTTGTGTGTGCGTGTGTCTCTGTCTGTGTTTGTGTGTCTATGTGTGTGTGTGTCTCTGTCTGTGTGTGTCTTTGTGTGTGTGTGTGTCTCTGTCTGTGTTTGTGTGTCTATGTGTGTGTGTGTGTGTCTCTGTCTGTGTTTGTGTGTCTATATGTGTGTGTGTCTCTGTCTGTGTGTGTCTTTGTGTGTGTGTGTGTCTCTGTCTGTGTGTGTGTGTGTGTCTATGTGTGTGTGTGTGTCTCTCTCTGTGAGTGTGTTTGTGTCTCTCTACGTGCGAGTGTGTCTCTGTTTGTGTGTCTCTGTCTGTGTGTTTGTTTGTGTGTTTATGTGTGTGTGTGTCTCTGTCTGTGTGTGTCTTTGTGTCTCTCTATGTTTGTCTGTGTGTCTATCTTTCTCAGCGTGTGTTTTTGTATGTGTGTCTGTCTCTCTATTTGTGTGTATGTGTGTGCATGTGTGTGTGCGTGCATGTGTGTGTGTGCGTGCATGTGTGTGTGTGCGTGCATGTGTGTGTGTGTGAGTATGTGTGTGAGTGATTGTAATATTCTTCATTCTTACAACATTAGGGAAGTTGTTGTACACATACATACACTATATTTTAGTTGTTGTACACACACGTACACTAAATGTTAGTTGTTGTTCACACACGTACACTATATTTTAGTTGTTGTACACACACGTACACTAAATGTTAGTTGTTGTTCACACACGTACACTATATTTTAGTTGTTGTACACACGTACACTAAATGTTAGTTGTTGTTCACACACGTACACTATATTTTAGTTGTTGTACACACATACACTAAATGTTAGTTGTTGTACACACACGTACACTAAATGTTAGTTTTTGTTCACACACGTACACTATATTTTAGTTGTTGTACACACACGTACACTAAATGTTATTTGTTGTTCACACACATACAATAAATGTTAGTTGTTGTTCACACACATAAACTATATTTTAGTTGTTGTTCTCACACGTACACTAAACGTTAGTTGTTGTACACACACGTACACTAAATGTTAGTTGTTGTACACACACGTACACTAAATGTTAGTTGTTGTACACACACGTACACTAAATGTTAGTTGTTGTACACACACGTACACTATATTTTAGTTGTTGTACACACGTACACTAAATGTTATTTGTTGTTCACACACATATAATAAATGTTAGTTGTTGTTCACACACGTAAACTATATTTTAGTTGTTGTACACACGTACACTAAATGTTATTTGTTGTTCACACACATATAATAAATGTTAGTTGTTGTTCACACACGTTAACTAAATGTTAGTTTTTGTTCTCACACGTACACTAAATGTTAGTTGTTGTTCACACACGTACACTAAATGTTAGTTATTGTACACACACGTACACTAAATGTTAGTTATTGTACACACACGTACACTAAATGTTAGTTATTGTACACACACGTACACTAAATGTTAGTTTTTGTTCTCACACGTACACTAAATGTTAGTTGTTGTTCACACACGTACACTAAATGTTAGTTATTGTACACACACGTACACTAAATGTTAGTTTTTGTAATAGTAAAACATGTATCTAACGGTAACAATTACTTCAGGTTCTTGTCAGTGAACCAACCCTTGAGCAAAAGCACCACGAGAGAGCAAACCTCTGCCAAGTCCCTCATTTCCCTCCATGTGGTGATTTATCCTCACTTTATCTTCAGTCAAACATACCCGAGGACACCAGGTGGCGGCGCGCTCACGGACACATCGGGAACATCCTACCTGTGACGCCGTGTGCAGCAGGTCAACATCCGAGCACCAGTTCCTTCATAATCCCTCGCGATCTGACCCGATCCGACCGTCGTGCATCTTTTTAACGAGACATGAACCGTGCGCTCAGTAATTACAGCAGGGATTATGATTTTCCACGGCGAGCGTGAGAAACTGGTGGCGATAATACGAGGCAGACGAGGAGGGCGAGCGAGTCGGGAATCATAAACTACGTGAAGAAACATTGGGATTAATTAATGTCGCCTCTTAACGAGAGCCTCCAACACCAGAGTCTGGACGCGGTTCAGGACGTGCATGGAAGCAGTTCAGCAATAATCCGGACCAGATCTCCGGAGCGTTCCTCGTATCTGTCGAGGAATGATTGATCGCTTTAATCGTTTCGCCGCCGCACAAAAATGTCTCGCTGTCGATACACGTTGCGGTGGTTAAGTGTTCGGAAAATGCTCGGTAATAGTTGGAGTTTACGACCAGCTAGCCGGGTGGCTACGCTACGAACGCTCATTAAAGACAATCGAGAAAAATTTAGTTTTTATTACTATTTCTACTTTTAAAACTCGTAGTAAAAACTTGCTTTGTTGACGAACCAACAATCAACAAAACTCTGACTAGATTAGCAGTTAGCAGCTAACAGGCTAACACAGTTGTTAACCATATTGTTAGTAATGATTTTTAAGTAGTTCGGGTATATTTATACCGTGATGTTGGCGATAGTTATAGTGACCGTGCAGCAAGTACATGCCATGCTGGTAGTAGTGTTAGCATTAGCATAAGTGCTTTAGTAAATGTAGTAACTGTAGGTTCAGTTCAGATACTACAAGTGCATGTCATGCTAGCAGTAGTGTTAGCATTAGGATAAGTGCTTGAGTAAATGTAGTAACTGTAGGTGCAGTTCAGATACTACAACAAGTACATGCCATGCTGGTAGTAGTATTAGCATTAGCATAAGTGCTTTAGTAAATGTAGTAACTGTAGGTTCAGTTCAGATACTACAAGTGCATGTCATGCTAGTAGTAGTGTTAGCATTAGCATAAGTGCTTTAGTAAATGTAGTAACTATAGGTGCAGTTCAGATACTATAACAAGCACATGCCATGCTGGTAGTAGTATTAGCATTAGCATAAGTGCTTTAGTAAATGTAGTAACTGTAGGTTCAGTTCAGATACTACAAGTGCATGTCATGCTAGTAGTAGTGTTAGCATTAGCATAAGTGCTTTAGTAAATGTAGTAACTGTAGGTGCAGTTCAGATACTACAACAAGTACATGCCATGCTGGTAGTAGTGTTAGCATTAGCATAAGTGCTTTAGTAAATGTAGTAACTGTAGGTTCAGTTCAGATACTACAAGTGCATGTCATGCTAGTAGTAGTGTTAGCATTAGCATAAGTGCTTTAGTAAATGTAGTAACTGTAGGTGCAGTTCAGATACTACAACAAGTACATGCCATGCTGGTAGTAGTGTTAGCATTAGCATAAGTGTTTTAGCAAATGTAGTAACTGTAGGTTCAGTTCAGATACTACAACAAGTACATGTCATGCTGGTAGTAGTGTTAGCAGTAGCATAA
>NC_141832.1:6084708-6094708 GCF_982586985.1 Callionymus lyra | reverse complement strand
AAAAAATGCTCTTTTAGTGAATTATGCAAAAGTCAGAGACAAACTTACGTGAACACAGCGCTAGCAAGCAGAGAGATTTATCAACAGAGAGATCTATCAACAGAGAGATCTATCAACAGAGAGATCTATCAACAGAGAGATCTATCAACGGAGAGATCTATCAACAGAGAGATCTAGCAACAGAGAGATCTAGCAACAGAGAGATCTAGCAACAGAGAGATCTATCAACAGAGAGATCTAGCAACAGAGAGATCTATCAACAGAGAGATCTATCAACAGAGAGATCTAGCAACAGAGAGATCTAGCAACAGAGAGATCTATCAACAGAGAGATCTAGCAACAGAGAGATCTAGCAACAAAGAGATCTATCAACAGAGAGATCTATCAACAGAGAGATCTAGCAACAGAGAGATCTATCAACAGAGAGATCTATCAACGGAGAGATCTAGCAACAAAGATATCTAGCAAGCAGAGAGATCTATCAACAGAGAGTCAACAGAGAGATCTATCAACAGAGAGATCTATCAACAGAGAGATCTATCAACAGAGAGATCTAGCAACAGAGAGATCTATCAACAGAGAGATCTAGCAACAAAGATATCTAGCAAGCAGAGAGATCTAGCAACAGAGAGATCTATCAACAGAGAGTCAACAGAGAGATCTATCAACAGAGAGATCTAGCAACAGAGAGATCTATCAACAGAGAGATCTATCAACAGAGAGTCAACAGAGAGTCAACAGAGAGATCTATCAACAGAGAGATCTAGCAACAGAGAGATCTATCAACAGAGAGATCTATCATCAGAGAGATATAGCAACAAAGAGCTCTAGCAACAAAGAGATCTATCAACAGAGAGATCTAGCAACAGAGAGATCTATCAACAGAGAGTCAACAGAGAGATCTATCAAGCAGAGAGATCTATCAACAGAGAGTCAACAGAGAGATCTATCAACAGAGAGATCTATCAACAGAGAGATCTATCAACAGAGAGATCTATCAACAGAGAGATCTAGCAACAGAGAGATCTATCAACAGAGAGATCTAGCAACAAAGATATCTAGCAAGCAGAGAGATCTAGCAACAGAGAGATCTATCAACAGAGAGTCAACAGAGAGTCAACAGAGAGATCTATCAACAGAGAGATCTAGCAACAGAGAGATCTATCAACAGAGAGATCTATCAACAGAGAGTCAACAGAGAGTCAACAGAGAGATCTATCAACAGAGAGATCTAGCAACAGAGAGATCTATCAACAGAGAGATCTATCATCAGAGAGATATAGCAACAAAGAGCTCTAGCAACAAAGAGATCTATCAACAGAGAGATCTAGCAACAGAGAGATCTATCAACAGAGAGTCAACAGAGAGATCTATCAAGCAGAGAGATCTATCAACAGAGAGATCTAGCAACAAAGGGATCTAGCAACAAAGAGATCTAGCAACAGAGAGATCTATCAACAGAGAGATCTAGCAACAAAGGGATCTAGCAACAAAGAGATCTAGCAACAGAGAGATCTATCAACAGAGAGATCTAGCAACAAAGGGATCTAGCAACAAAGAGATCTAGCAACAGAGAGATCTATCAACAGAGAGTCAACAGAGAGATCTATCAAGCAGAGAGATCTAGCAACAGAGAGATCTATCAACAGAGAGATCCATCAACAGAGAGATCTAGCAAAAGAGAGATCTATCAACAGAGAGATCCATCAACAGAGAGATCCATCAACAGAGAGATCTAAAGCAGACGTCTTCAAAAGCCAGAACGCAAAGATCTCACAAAATGGTGGATCTTTATAGTAGAATATTCAGGTTAACGCCTCTAGTCAATTGTACATGTAGGATTGGTCAGTAACTGTAAACACTTGATTCTAAGATGGCCGACGCACGTGATCGTAGTGGAAACTTACCAAAGGTTGTTGTCTTCAAGAGTCTGTTCCCAGTGACTTCCAGTGTTAGTTCTCACACAGGTGTCCACAGACTTGCTGGGAGTCTGGGATTGTTTAATCTTTCTGTGTGTGAGGCTTTGTGAACCTGAGTAGTTGCAGTGAATGGATTTTAATGCAAGAAAATGATTATTTAACATGAATTAAATATGAACACACACACAGTTTAACACACACACACAGTTTAACACACAAGCACATACACACTTTAACACACACATACAGTTTAACACACACACACAGTTTAACACACAAGCACATACACACTTTAACACACACACACAGTTTAACACACACGCACATACACACTTTAACACACATACACACTTTAACACACAAGCACATACATACTTTAACACACATACACACTTTAACACACACACATACACACTTTAACACACATGCACATACATACTTCACCACACATACACACTTTAACACACAGGCACATACACACTTCAACATACATACACACTTTAACACACACACACTTTAACACACGCACATACACACTTTAACACACATACACACTTTAACACACACAGTTTAACCCACATTCACATACAGACTATAACACAAACACACACACACACTATAACAAACACACACACACACACTATAACACACACACACACACTATAACACACACACACAGAATAAAAGCTAGGAATCTAATGGCTAACAGTTAGCATTATGAAGTTCATGAAGACAAACTGAGAACACATGCTGAAAATAATTGAATACATTTAAAAATGTTTGAGTTAAAGTAACATTTAAAAATATTTTAGTTAAAGTAACATTTAAAAATGTTTGAGTTAAAGTAACATTTAAAAATGTTTGAGTTAAAGTAACATTTAAAAATGTTTGAGTTAAAGTAACATTTAAAAATGTTTGAGTTAAAGTAACATTTTAATGAGTGAAAGTAAAATTTAAAAATGTTTGAGTTAAAGTAACATTTCAATTTTTTTGAGTTAAAGTAACATTTGAATGAGTTAAAGTAACATTTGAATGAGTTAAAGTGAGTTAAAGTAACATTTGAATGAGTTAAAGTAACATTTGAATGAGTTAAAGTGAGTTAAAGTAACATTCTAATGAATTAAAGTGAGTTAAAGTAACATTTGAATGAGTTAAAGTGAGTTAAAGTAACATTTGAATGAGTTAAAGTGAGTTAAAGTAACATTTGAATGAGTTAAAGTAACATTCTAATGAGTTAAAGTGAGTTAAAGTAACATTTGAATGAGTTAAAGTGAGTTAAAGTAACATTTGAATGAGTTAAAGTAACATTCTAATGAGTTAAAGTAACATTTGAATGAGTTAAAGTAACATTCTAATGAGTTAAAGTAACATTTGAATGAGTTAAAGTGAGTTAAAGTAACATTTGAATGAGTTAAAGTAACATTCTAATGAGTTAAAATGAGTTAAAGTAACATTTGAATGAGTTAAAGTGAGTTAAAGTAACATTTGAGTGAGTTTAAGTGAGTTAAAGTAACATTTGAATGAGTAAAAGTGAGTTAAAATAACATTTGAATGAGTTAAAGTAACATTTGAATAAGTAAAAGTGAGTTAAAGTAACATTTGAATGAGTTAAAGTAACATTCTAATGAGTTAAAATGAGTTAAAGTAACATTTGAATGAGTTAAAGTGAGTTAAAGTAACATTTGAGTGAGTTTAAGTGAGTTAAAGTAACATTTGAATAAGTAAAAGTGAGTTAAAGTAACATTTGAATGAGTAACATTTGAATGAGTTAAAGTAACATTTAAAAATGTTTGAGGTACGGTAACATTTAAAAATGTTTTAGTTAAGGTAACATTTTAAAATGTTTGAGTTAAAGTAACATTTAAAAATGTTTGAGTTAAAGTAACATTTAAAAATGTTTGAGTTAAGGTAACATTTGAATGAGTTAAAGTAACATTTGAATGAGTAAAAGTGAGTTAAAATAGCATTTGAATGAGTTAAAATAACATTTGAATGAGTTAAAGCAACATTTGAACGAGTTAAAGTGAGTTAAAGTAACATTTGAGTAAGTTAAAGTGAGTTAAAGTAACATTTGAATGAGTTAAAGTAACATTTGAATCAGTTAAAGTAACATTTGAGTGAGTTAAAGTGAGTTAAAGTAAAATTTGAATGACTTAAAGTAACATTTGAAAATGTTTGAGTTAAAGTAACATTTAAAAATGTTTGAGTTAAAGTAACATTTGAGTGAGTTAAGGTAACATTTGAGTGAGTTAAGGTAACATTTGAATGAGTTAAAGTAACATTTGAATCAGTTAAAGTAACATTTGAGTGAGTTAAAGTGAGTTAAAGTAAAATTTGAATGACTTAAAGTAACATTTGAAAATGTTTGAGTTAAAGTAACATTTAAAAATGTTTGAGTTAAAGTAACATTTGAGTGAGTTAAGGTAACATTTGAGTGAGTTAAGGTAACATTTGAGTGAGTTAAAGTAACATTTGAGTGAGTTAAAGTAACATTTGAGTGAGTTAAAGTAACATTTGAGTGAGTTAAAGTAACATTTGAGTGAGTTAAAGTAACATTTGAGTGAGTTAGAGTAACATTTGAGTGAGTTAAAGTAACATCTGAGTGAGTTAAAGTAACATTTGAGTGAGTTAAAGTAACATTTGAGTGAGTTAAAGTAACATTTGAGTGAGTTAAAGTAACATTTGAGTGAGTTAAAGTAACATTTGAGTGAGTTAGAGTAACATTTGAGTGAGTTAAAGTAACATCTGAGTGAGTTAAAGTAACATTTGAGTGAGTTAAAGTAACATCTGAGTGAGTTAGAGTAACATTTGAGTGAGTTAAAGTAACATCTGAGTGAGTTAAAGTAACATTTGAGTGAGATAGATTAACATTTGAGTGAGTTAAAGTAACATTTGAGTGAGTTAGATTAACATTTGAGTGAGTTAGAGTAACATTTGAGTGAGTTAGAGTAACATTTGAATGAGTTAGAGTAACATTTGAGTGAGTTAAAGTAACATTTGAATCAGTTAAAGTAACATTTGAGTGAGTTAGAGTAACATTTGAGTGAGTTAAAGTAACATTTGAATCAGTTAAAGTAACATTTGAATCAGTTAAAGTGAGTTAAAGTAACATTTGAATCAGTTAAAGTAACATTCTAATGAGTTAAAATAACGTTTGAATGAGTTAAAGTAACATTTGAATGAGTTAAAGTGAGTTTGAGGTACGGTAACATTTAAAAATGTTTTAGTTAAGGTAACATTTAAAAATATTTGAGTTAAAGTAACATTTGAAAATGTTTGAGTTAAGGTAACATTTGAATGAGTTAAAGTAACATTTGAATGAGTTAAAGTAACATTTGAGTGAGTTAAAGTAAAATTTGAATGACTTAAAGTAACATTTGAAAATGTTTGAGTTAAAGTAACATTTAAAAATGTTTGAGTTAAAGTAACATTTGAGTGATTTAGAGTAACATTTGAGTGAGTTAGAGTAACATTTGAGTGATTTAAAGTAACATTTGAATCAGTTAAAGTAACATTTGAATCAGTTAAAGTAACATTTGAGTGAGTTAAAGTGAGTTAAAGTAAAATTTGAATGACTTAAAGTAACATTTGAAAATGTTTGAGTTAAAGTAACATTTAAAAATGTTTGAGTTAAAGTAACATTTGAGTGAGTTAAGGTAACATTTGAGTGAGTTAAAGTAACATTTGAGTGAGTTAAAGTAACATTTGAGTGAGTTAGAGTAACATTTGAGTGAGTTAAAGTAACATTTGAGTGAGTTAAGGTAACATTTGAGTGAGTTAGAGTAACATTTGAATGAGTTAGAGTAACATTTGAGTGAGTTAAAGTAACATTTGAATCAGTTAAAGTAACATTTGAGTGAGTTAGAGTAACATTTGAGTGAGTTAAAGTAACATTTGAATCAGTTAAAGTAACATTTGAATCAGTTAAAGTGAGTTAAAGTAACATTTGAATCAGTTAAAGTAACATTCTAATGAGTTAAAATAACGTTTGAATGAGTTAAAGTAACATTTGAATGAGTTAAAGTGAGTTAAAGTAACATTTGAGTGAGTTTAAGTGAGTTAAAGTAACATTTGAATGAGTAAAAGTGAGTTAAAATAACATTTGAATGAGTTAAAGTAACATTTGAATGAGTAAAAGTGAGTTAAAATAACATTTGAATGAGTTAAAGCAACATTTGAATGAGTTAAAGTGAGTTAAAGTAACATTTGAGTGAGTTAAAGTGAGTTAAAGTAACATTTGAATGAGTTAAAGTAACATTTAAAAATGTTTGAGGTACGGTAACATTTAAAAATGTTTTAGTTAAGGTAACATTTAAAAATATTTGAGTTAAAGTAACATTTAAAAATGTTTGAGTTAAGGTAACATTTGAATGAGTTAAAGTAACATTTGAATGAGTTAAAGTAACATTTGAGTGAGTTAAAGTAAAATTTGAATGACTTAAAGTAACATTTGAAAATGTTTGAGTTAAAGTAACATTTAAAAATGTTTGAGTTAAAGTAACATTTGAGTGATTTAGAGTAACATTTGAGTGAGTTAAAGTAACATTTGAATCAGTTAAAGTAACATTTGAATCAGTTAAAGTAACATTTGAGTGAGTTAAAGTGAGTTAAAGTAAAATTTGAATGACTTAAAGTAACATTTGAAAATGTTTGAGTTAAAGTAACATTTGAGTGAGTTAAGGTAACATTTGAGTGAGTTAAGGTAACATTTGAATGAGTTAAAGTAACATTTGAATCAGTTAAAGTAACATTTGAGTGAGTTAAAGTGAGTTAAAGTAAAATTTGAATGACTTAAAGTAACATTTGAAAATGTTTGAGTTAAAGTAACATTTAAAAATGTTTGAGTTAAAGTAACATTTGAGTGAGTTAAGGTAACATTTGAGTGAGTTAGAGTAACATTTGAATCAGTTAAAGTAACATTTGAATCAGTTAAAGTAACATTTGAGTGAGTTAAAGTGAGTTAAAGTAAAATTTGAATGACTTAAAGTAACATTTGAAAATGTTTGAGTTAAAGTAACATTTAAAAATGTTTGAGTTAAAGTAACATTTGAGTGAGTTAAGGTAACATTTGAGTGAGTTAAAGTAACATTTGAATCAGTTAAAGTAACATTTGAATCAGTTAAAGTAACATTTGAATCAGTTAAAGTAACATTTGAGTGAGTTAAAGTAACATTTGAAAATGTTTGAGTTAAAGTAACATTTAAAAATGTTTGAGTTAAAGTAACATTTGAGTGAGTTAAGGTAACATTTGAGTGAGTTAAAGTAACATTTGAGTGAGTTAAAGTAACATTTGAGTGAGTTAAAGTAACATTTGAGTGATTTAAAGTAACATTTGAGTGAGTTAGAGTAACATTTGAGTGATTTAAAGTAACATTTGAGTGAGTTAAAGTAACATTTGAGTGAGTTAGAGTAACATTTGAGTGAGTTAAAGTAACATTTGAGTGAGTTAAAGTAACATTTGAGTGAGTTAAAGTAACATTTGAGTGAGTTAAAGTAACATTTGAGTGAGTTAAAGTAACATTTGAGTGAGTTAAAGTAACATTTGAGTGAGTTAGAGTAACATTTGAGTGAGTTAAAGTAACATTTGAGTGAGTTAAAGTAACATTTGAGTGAGTTAAAGTAACATTTGAGTGAGTTAAAGTAACATTTGAGTGAGTTAAAGTAACATTTGAGTGAGTTAAAGTAACATTTGAGTGAGTTAAAGTAACATTTGAGTGAGTTAGAGTAACATTTGAGTGAGTTAAAGTAACATTTGAGTGAGTTAAAGTAACATTTGAGTGAGTTAGAGTAACATGCTAGTGAAGCTAACTAGCCTAACTAAACCTGCTGATGATGTAACTCCATCACCTCCCCCTGAAACACGAGCCTCAGCAGCTGCAGCTCCACCGGCTTCTCTCGGCTCCAGGTTCCTCCCAACATGGCCAACATTAACGGCGGCTCCTCCGGCTGCCGCGCTATAGTTCTGGCGGGGAAGTACCTGTCGAGCCCGTCCGCTCCGGTTCTGACCCGGGGTCACCAGAACCGCCAGCAGAAGCAGCGGAGGATGTTCGCGTCGCAGCGGCGCTCCGTGAGCTCTGACGCGGCGGGAGCCACAGGAAAGTCCGCGGCTTCATGGGCCCAGCCGGAGGTCACGGGGTACATCCCCGCCGCGGACCGGCACGTCCCGGTCCGGAACCTCATCTACCGGGACGTGAAGGCGTTCCTGAACGAGGTGGGGGGGAACCCTCAAGAAGCCCGGTACTGGCTGACCCAGTTCCAGAACGCGACCGCGACCCACTCCCCGGCATTTGCGGTTCTGGAGGTGAGTTCTGGTCCGGACGGTGCAGGAGGAACTTGTGGACTTGAGTTGAGACTATAGTTCAAGCATCTGGTGCTGGTTGTGATGAAAGCACAATAAAACTTGTTATCATCACAGTTAGTGTCAATGATCGTGTAATAAACGTTAAACTGGTGCAGAAGAACCGAACCGATGGTTCTGGTTCGTGGTCTTGTTACGCAACATGAAGGCAGAAGGTTCTGGTGTCAGGTTCTGCCCTCACAGGGCTCAGTGGTCTTTGTGCAGACCCTAGTGACCGTTAGAGAGATCGCTACGTGGAAAGTTCCGGGACATTCCTGCTCCTGCAGCATAATGGAAGTAGATCAGTGTCATCAGAATATTGAATAGAATTCTATTATTTGTTATTATTTTAGTTTTAATGATTCAATATTTGTTGTATTTTAATGATTCACTATTTGTTATATTTTAATAATTCAATATTTGTTGTATTTTAAAGTCAATTATTCAATGTTTTTTAATTTGAAGCGTTTTAAATCCAATATTAAAAAACACAAAGTCTTTTAAATTCATCATAACAAAAGCAAAAGCAACCGATCACCGAGTTACTGGATCATCTACAGTGTGTGGTGTGTTGGGAACATGGAGCATCAATGCTCCTCCCATGATGCAACACTGTCATCAGTGAACACATGCAGCGTCAATGCTCCTCCCATGATGCAACACTGTCATCAGTGAACACATGCAGCGTCAATGCTCCTCCCATGATGCAACACTGTCATCAGTGAACACATGCAGCATCAATGCTCCTCCCATGATGCAACACTGTCATCGGTGAACACATGCAGCATCAATGCTCCTCCCATGATGCAACACTGTCATCAGTGAACACATGCAGCATCAATGCTCCTCCCATGATGCAACACTGTCATCAGTGAACACATGCAGCGTCAATGCTCCTCCCATGATGCAACACTGTCATCAGTGAACACATGGAGCATCAATGCTCCTCCCATGATGCAACACTGTCATCAGTGAACACATGCAGCGTTAATGCTCCTCCCATGATGCAACACTGTCATCAGTGAACACATGGAGCATCAATGCTCCTCCCATGATGCAACACTGTCATCAGTGAACACATGCAGCGTCAATGCTCCTCCCATGATGCAACACTGTCATCAGTGAACACATGCAGCGTCAATGCTCCTCCCATGATGCAACACTGTCATCAGTGAACACATGCAGCATCAATGCTCCTCCCATGATGCAACACTGTCATCAGTGAACACATGCAGCGTCAATGCTCCTCCCATGATGCAACACTGTCATCAGTGAACACATGCAGCGTCAATGCTCCTCCCATGATGCAACACTGTCATCAGTGAACACATGCAGCATCAATGCTCCTCCCATGATGCAACGCTCACAGACTCAGGGACTCATTCATTCCTCGTGTTATTAGACTTTATGATTCTGAGTTTGTTTTTGTTCTTAATTACATCTTGCACTTTGTTCTTGTTATTGTTCTGTGTTGCTGTGGAGCTTGAAGAACAATTTCCTAAGGAGACCTGCAGGGGATTGATTTTTGTTTGAACTTTTTTTTAAACATCCATCCATCCATCCATCCATTTATCCATCCTGTTACACACGCGCATAACAAACCCAGTTACACACACACGTATAACAAACCTTGTTACACACGCGCATAACAAACCCTGTTACACACACACGTATAACAAACCTTGTTACACACACGTATAACAGACCCTGTTACACACACACGTATAACAAACCCAGTTACACA
>NC_141832.1:6054708-6079708 GCF_982586985.1 Callionymus lyra | reverse complement strand
CGTGACACACACTGTTACACACACGTGACACACACTTTTACACACACGTGACACACACTGTTACACACACGTGACACACACTGTTACACACACGTGACACACACTGTTACACACGTGACACACACTGTTACACACACGTGACACAACACTGTTACACACACGTGACACACACGTGACACAACACTGTTACACACACGTGACACACACTGTTACACACACGTGACACACACTGTTACACACACGTGACACAACACTGTTACACACACGTGACACACACTGTTACACACACGTGACACAATACTGTTACACACACGTGACACACACTGTTACACACACGTGACACAACACTGTTACACACACGTGACACACACTGTTACACACACGTGACACAACACTGTTACACACACGTGACACAACACTGTTACACACACGTGACACAACACTGTTACACACACGTGACACAATACTGTTACACACACGTGACACACACTGTTACACACACGTGACACAACACTGTTACACACACGTGACACACACTGTTACACACACGTGACACAACACTGTTACACACACGTGACACAACACTGTTACACACACATGACACAACACTGTTACACACACGTAACAGACCTTGTTACACACACACGTAACAGACCATGTTACACACACGTGACACAACACTGTTACACACACGTGACACACACTGTTACACACACGTAACAGACCTTGTTACACACACACATAACAAACCTTGTTACACACACATATAACAAACCATGTACACACTCGTAACAAACCTTGTTACACACACGCATGACAAACCTTGTTACACACACGTATTACAAACCTTGTTACACACACACGCATAATAAAACTTGTTACACACACGTATTACAAACCTTGTTACACACACACGCATAATAAAACTTGTTACACACACGTATTACAAACCTTGTTACACACACACGCATGACAAACCTTGTTACACACACGTATTACAAACCTTGTTACACACACACGCATAATAAAACTTGTTACACACACGTATTACAAACCTTGTTACACACAAACCTTGTTACATAAACCTTCTTAGACACACGCTTAACAAACCCTGTTACACACACGTAGAAAAAAATGTAAATTGTAAATATTAAAGATATTTGGATTTTTTTACATAAGAAATACAAACAAGTTGTTGCTCTTGTGTTGTTGACAACATGTGCGTCTGCTGCAGGTTCTGGCCACGGTGTCGTTGCCGGGCGACCTCCCTTCTCTGTCCACGTCGCCCTGGCTGACGGAGGCCGAGCGCCACAGAGTCTGCACCATCGCTCGACTGCTCAACCAGCTGCCCGGAGAGTCCACCGCCGCCATCACCTCGGCCGACACGCTGCTGACCGAGCTGTTCAGCCACCGCGGTGAGAGCTGACCCCTGACCCCACAGTGCTGACCGTCACTGATGCACTGTTGTGTGTGTGTGTGTGTGTGTTTGTGTGTGTGCCACAGGTTCTGGGTCGCTCTTCAAGAACGGAGACCCCATACACCGGTAAGAATGAACCGTGTTGTCATTATAATCATTATTATTATTTATTCGTCTCATTAACTATAACACTTTTAGAAAATACATGTATGTATTTCTCATTTTATATCGAATGAACATCATTTTATTATGTTTACAATTGAACATTTCACACAAAGTGTGTGTTCTTGTGTAGTTGTGTTTACATGTGTTGTGTTTGTGTGGATGTTATCAAAAGTGTGTATTAGGTCATGTGTGTAGTTTGCGTTTTCAATGTTTGTGTGTTTAATGGTGTGTATTTCTACTAGTGTGTGAGTGTGTGTAGCTCTATGTTGTCATCATTATTTGACTGCACTAGTCATTGAAATGATTTATTATGATGTCATTATATGTACGTTGAAGTGTAACTGGTCACTCACGGGCCGGTGCTACTCCAGGTACTCCTCTCTGGAGGAGATCGACGTGGATCGTCTCCTGGCTCTGATCAACACGTCGTTCGACAAGACCCTGAGGCGAGACTACATCGAGTCGCTGAGGGGGCGCCTGCACTCCATCTACCTCTCCGAAGGGTGAGGCGCGTCCGCCGGGGGGAGTCGGGGGAGTGTGACTCACGCTTACTATGGGATGGCAGGTACACGGCGGCGGCCATCATCACCATGGAGACGGTGAACAGCGGCACGCCGTACCTGGACAAGCTGGTGGTGAGCAGCAGCAAGCAGGGCCAGGGCACCAGCCACATCCTGTGGGAGTGCATCCGGCAAGACCTGGGGAAGCTCTTCTGGAGGTCCAGAGCCACCAACAAGATCAACCCCTGGTACTGGTCCCCGTGACACGTCCTGCTGGGGGGCCCCCCGCTGATCTACTCCTTCTGCCTCTCCAGGTACTTCAAACATTCTGACGGGAGCTTCGTCAAAGGCACGTGGACGGTCTTCTGGTTCGGCCTGACCGACATCCGCGACTCGTACGAGCTGGTGGAGTACGCCAAGAACCTGCCGGACTCCTTCCACGCCGGGCCCGGTACCTCGTCGCCCTGTGAGGGGTCCTAGAGGGCGCCAGAGAGCCGAGTTCATGTTTCTCGCAGCTGCCAAAGAGTTTACATTTCCACACTTGAACACACGAGAAGATTTTTTTATACCCGTTTTCAGCACTTGACCTGGTGAATTAAAGACCTGTGACCTTTGACTCCCTGAGTGGGTACTCAGCACACACACACACACACACACACACACACGCTTGTCCTTCACTCCTGAGAGGTTTTATCTGTTGAGAACGTTCTGTGGTCTGGAAAAGCGCTATATAAATACAAATTACTTACTTACTTACCTAAAGCAGAGAAATGTCCAAACATGGATATTTTAATGATAAACTTTGCTGATCAAACATGAATAACTCAGATGTTAGGAAAAAAGTTCCGTCTGAAGCTCAGCTGCTCTTTTTTTTAAAACGTGTTGCTTAAAACTTGTTTAAAAAAAAAAACAATGACATATTGATTTCTTTTTTACGTTACTATATCACTATTTAGCAGCACTTCACGATTTTTTTTATTTAAAAATATTTGTATTATTCTGTATTTATTTTAATTACTATTTTATTATTTTATGGTTTATAGTTTATTAAAAAAATATAAATATTTAATACTAAGAAAACAGGCACAAAAAGTGCAAATAAATTAGCTCTTTTTTTCCTATAAAACACCGCTCGCTTATGTCTATAAATTTTAAAGTAAAAATATGTTTCCTAAACTCAATAAAGTAAAATAAACTTTTTCAGCGGCTCACTCCCAACCAGCAGGGGGCGCTGTGAGTTTAAGAGCGGACGTTTCACTCCTTCCTGCTCCAGAACAAACATGGCGGACAAGCAGACGAGGGCAGCGGGTCCACAACATAACCTTTACCTCAACAAAGAGCTCGACTACTGGACGAAAAATGCAGCGAAGATCCGCAGCAGGAACATAAAGACCGGTCTCGCCTTCGGAGCCTTCACCGTCGGGATCTGTATCCTTTGAAATAACTTTATCAACAAACGCTGTTATACAACCGTGACGACGTCACTTCCGCTGTCGAGGTCAGACTTCAATCTTGTTTGACTTTGGTTTAATTTTTAATATCGATCATCTTAAAATACATCGATTTGTTGTGAGAAATATTAAATAATCAATACATGATCCCTATAAGGTTTCACGACACTAGGGGGCAGCACAGTATTGTGAAAGAAATATGTTTTATAACTGTCGTTTATTATTCTTTTATGAGTCGCGTTTAAAAATATCATAGTTTCATATTGATCGATGTATCGATGTAAATTGATTAATATGTCATTAAAGTACCACTTGTGTTAGTATATTATGATTACATTGATTTAAATAATCTTTATGTTAATATATGTCATCGTTTTGAATTGAATAATAAAAAAGACTTTAGCATTTATTATTATATTCGATTTAAATTGATAAAAATATTTGATTTAAATTGATAAATATATTTAGTTTAAATTGATGCATATGTTCGATTTAAATTGATAAATGTATTTGATTTAAATTGATAAAGATATTTAGTTTAAATTGATAAATATATTTGATTTAAATTGATAAATATATTTAATTTAAAATGATACATATATTGGATTTAAATTGATAAACAAAAAAAAAGATTTAAATTGATAAATATATTTGATTTAAATTGATGCATATATTTAGTTTAAATTGATAAATATATTTGATTTAATTGATAAATATATTTAGTTTAAATTGATAAATGTATTTGATTTAAATTAATAAAGATATTTAGTTTAAATTGATAAATATATTTGATTTAAATTGATAAATATATTTAGTTTAAATTGATACATATATTCGATTTAAATTGATAAATATAATTGATTTAAATTGATAAAGATATTTAGTTTAAATTGATAAATATATTTGATTTAAATTGATAAATATATTTGATTTAAATTGATAAATATATTTGATTTAAATTGATAAATATATTTAGTTTAAATTGATACATATATTCGATTTAAATTGATAAATATAATTGATTTAAATTGATAAATATATTTAGTTTAAATTGATACATATATTCGATTTATATTGATAAATATAATTGATTTAAATTGATAAATATATTTAATTTAAAATGATAAAGATATTTAGTTTAAATTGATAAATATATTTGATTTAAATTGATAAATATATTTGATTTAAATTGATAAAGATATTTAGTTTAAATTGATAAATATATTTGATTTAAATTCATAACTATATTGAGTTTGAATAGATAAATATAATCAATTTAAATCGATAAATAAATTGTTTTAATCCGATCAGAATATAAGGTTTGAATTAATTTGATCTAAGTTAATGTCAGAATTGTTGAGTTTGCGTCATGTGACCAGAAGTGACCTTTGACTCCCGTCCAGTCGCTTACACCATCCTGTCCGTCAAACAGGAGAGGATCCTGGACGAGCTGGACGAGGAGGCCAGAATCAAGGTGGTCCGAGGCCCGCGGACCGGAGCCAACTCCTGAGAGTCCACTTGTGTGTCATGTCTATAAAAGTGTGAGTCGTTGTGCGTCGTCGTCCTGCTTGTTACTGGAGGTCAGACGACGGCGAGCGGGTCTGGAGCGTCAGGAATGTTGAGACCCGAGCAGACACGTCAGTAACATGTCAGTAACGTGTCAGTAACGTGTCTGTAACGTGTCTGTAACGTGTTGAAAAGAGTTTAAATGCACCAGAGCAATAATTAATACTTGATGTAAAACTATTGTTTAAGTCTTTTTTTTGTACGTTTTTCTCTTATAAAAATTATTATTTCTCTTTTATCTTAAAAAAAAAATCGTCTCGGAAGATAAAAGTTTATTATTTCAGTAATTTCCGACTTATTTACATGTTGACAACGTTTATCTGAGACATTCAAATGAACCGAACACGTCATTATTTATACGTCTCTATAAGCCCCGCCCACTGGCCCTCCACACGTCCATCATCTTCTCTCCTTTATTCCTCCATCGCTTCTCTTTCCTCGCGTCTCTATCGAACCTCGTCGTCGTCGTTCTCGCTCCGCCGGCCCGGACCTTCACCTGCACTCGGAACCGGGCCCGGCAGCAGCGCGCGGGCTCAGCAGGACCTCAGTGCTCGGATGGCGATCCTGGTTCTTAAGCTGTAGTGAGGAGAGTGGCCACCAGAGGGCGCGACGCTCGTAGCCGGGGAGGTCACGATGACGTCACCGTGATCTGTTTCTCTCAGCTTCGGGATAAAATCGATCCACATCGAACGTTTCTCGAAACATTAAAATATATTCAAGTTATAATTTCTGGTCAAAGGTCATGACGACGCGAATCATTTAGTGTTTTAAAGTGTTTTGTGTTAAAGCGTGTTTCAGGAAATTCACTTTAAATACTTAAAATCTTGTTTTCCACGAATTAAAAAAAAAAAAAATCATGTTTTCTTGACATTTAATTTAATGATTATTATTTACTTTTAACAACATATTTAAAACTGTCGCTGTTTATTTTCTTAATTACAAATACATTCATATGTTTTAAATGGTTCTGAATAATCCCTTAAATTAATAATAATAAAACATAATTCATCATTTTTTTTAGTTCAATCTTAAATATTTAATAGAATTAATGAAAGAAACTAAAGATCAGGCTCGAAGGACTCAAACCACAGAACCACTCTCGTCCTCTAGAGGTCGCCAAAGAAGAGGTTTTTCTTGTTCGCTGGTCTGAAGGCTCCTGCTCGACCTCCTCTGCCGAGACCCTCTCTGGGTCTGTCCGGGTCTTCCACCCGAGCCGCCCCTGTGAGAGGAGGCTCCGCCCCCCAGTGTCACGTGAGCGTCAAGAGTTCTCAGCGTCCTGGTCCACTCAGTCCTCGACTCAACTTTATCAGTGATCGTTCAGTAATGTCTGGCTGCTGCACCTTCACAGTTACTTTTCCTCGAGGGCCACATTTCACACCTGGACTGATGTCAGGGGCCGTCAATCAAAATGATATTCTAAAGATTTTCAATGAAAATCAGCGAAAACATGAACTTTTTTATACTTCTGTTAAATAGGTTAATTCAGTGTCATCAGGAGATTGAATACAAATAATGATTTCAGCATTTTTTTTATTTTAATAATTGAATTTATAAATAAAATATATCTATTTTTTTTTAATAAAGTGTATTTTTCCACAAAAAGAGTTAAAACTGAGAATAAACTAAATATATTTTAATTTGTAGTATTTCTAATTCAATATATAAAAGTTGGTGTAATAGTGACATCTTGCCAGACTAATCCAATCGAGCACAGAGTCACTCGCTCCAGCTTTTAAATTCAGTTGTAAAAATACCATCAGTTGCAAAGAATTGAAATGTTATCGTTGAATCTGCTTTGATGAATTGATGCTCCAGTGTTTTTGTGGTCATGTGATCGATGTGTCGCACGATTGGCCGAAGGTTTGATCAGTAGCTCTGAGCTCTGTTGGTTCAGTCTGGAGACTCTGTTATACCAACATTTACATTGACTTTAAAAGACTATGAATTGAAAAAATATTGAATTTAGAAAATTTATTTTCGAATTATTTGACAGTTTTCGATCCTCTCGTCCTCAGTCATCATTCTTCCTTTAGCTGCGGAGGACGTTACGACTGCTGCCATCTAGAGGCCGGAAGTTAAATTGAAACACAAACAAGAAAAAAACGTGTTGAATATTTACATGTTGGTTGTAGCTACTCAACACTCTGTAGAAGTTTGAACAAGTATTTGTACTAGTAAATGTACTGTGAAGTGTTGCACGAGCTCGTACCTCTGAAGGTCTAACCTCTGAAGGTCTAACCTGCTCACTCTGCAACCTGAAGGTCCAATTTAAGCGCTCGTAAAAGCTCGTCCCCGGGGCCCCCGCGTGGAGCTACATCCTCTGCCCCCCCCCCACTGCTAACGTGGCTAAGTGCTAACAGGAACCAGCCGCGGAGGTGTCGTCGTGTGTGTGTTTATATATGAGTGTGCGTTAATTGGCGCTCGTGTGCTGCTAACATGGAACGAGGGAACGTCTACAAAACGCTGAGAGCGACGAACGAGGCTCTTTGAACAGAGGAGAAGAAAGAGGAGGAAGAAATGACCTGTGGCCCCCCCGATGTCATACTGGGAACCACCAGAGGGGGGCCGCCTTCAAACCAGCCTGTAAACTGCCAGCCTGGCAACACACACACACACAAACACACAGGCACATGCACGCACGCACAAACACACACACACACACACACAAGCACATGCACGCACGCACAGACACACACACACAAACATTACAGTCTCGGGTCAAGAATTATAAGCTCTAAGATGTAAATTTAAAATAAAATAAAAATGAGATTTTCACAAGTTTAAATTAAGTTTAGTTTTTTAAATTGTAAATGTTGATGAAAACATCCATGCATTTTAAATATACATAACTCTTAACTCTCATAGTTATGGTTAATTAAAATGTATAATTTCCATTAACTTCAAACGGCATTTTGACTTCATTAATTGTTTTAAGACACAATTTAAAAAAAAATACTCAAAGAATCAATTTTATTCAAATGTCTCCATGAACAACATGTTGAGGGTCTAATGAAGTCGTTCACGAAAATAATCAATAAAATAACTTCATTCAAATGTCTCCATGAACAAAAGATTGAGGCTCTGATTTGTTAAATCAAAGAATCAATAAAATAACTTTATTCCAAATGGGTCCACAAACAACATGTCCAGGGTCTGATGAAGAGTCGTTCACGAAAATAATCAAAACAAATAACTTTATTCAAATGTCTTCATTAACAATAATGTTGAGGGTCTGATGAAGAGTCGTTCACTCAAAGAATCAATAAAATAACTTTATTCAAATGTGTCCATGAACAACATGTCCAGGGTCTGATGAAGAGTCGTTCACTCAAAGAATCAATAAAATAGCTTTATTCAAACGTCTCCATGAACAACACGTCGAGGCTCTGATTTGTTCATTCAAAACTTTATTCAAACATCTCCATGAACAACACGTCGAGGCTCTGATTTGTTCATTCAAAACTTTATTCAAACAACTCCATGAACAACACGTCGAGGCTCTGATTTGTTCATTCAAAACTTTATTCAAACATCTCCATGAACAACACGTCGAGGCTCTGATTTGTTCATTCAAAGAATCAATAAAATAGCTTTATTTAAACGTCTCCATGGATAACACGTCGAGGCTCTGATTTGTTCATTCAAAGAATCAATAAAATAACTCTATTCAAATGTCTCCATGAACAACACGTCGAGGCTCTGATTTGTTCATTCAAAGAATCAATAAAATATCTTTATTCAAATGTCTCCATGAACAACACGTCGAGGCTCTAATTTGTTCATTCAAAGAATCAATAAAATAACTTTATTCAAATGTATTAATGAACAACATGTTGAGTGTCTGATAAAGAGTCGTTCACTCAAAAAATCAATAAAATAACTTTATTCACATGTCTCCACGAACAACATGTCAAGGCTCTAATGAAGAGTCGTTCACTAAAAGAATCAATAAAATAACTTTATTCAAATGTCTCCTCGAACAACAAGTCGAGGGTCTGATGAAGAGTTGTTCACTCAAAGAATCAATAAAAAAACTTTATTCAAACGTCTCCATGAACAACATGTCGCAGGTCTGATGAAGAGTCGTTCACGCAAAGAATCAATAAAAAAAACTTTATTCAAACATCTTCATGAACAACATTTCGCGGGTCTGATGAAGAGTCGTTCACGCAAAGAATCAATAAAGAAACTTTATTCAAACATCTTCATGAACAACATTTCGCGGGTCTGATGAAGAGTCGTTCACGCAAAGAATCAATAAAGAAACTTTATTCAAATGTCTCCATGAACAACACGTTGAGGCTCTGATTTGTTCATTCAAAGAATCAATAAAATAACTTTATTCAAATGCCTTCAAGAAAAACATGTCGCGGGTCTGATGAAGAGTCGTTCACTCAAAGAATCAATAAAATAACTTTATTCGAACGTCTCTATGAACAACATGTCGCGGGTCTGATGAAGAGTCATTCACTCAAAGAATCAATAAAATAACTTTATTCAAACATCTCCATGAACAACATGTCGCGGGTCTGATGAAGAGTCGTACCAAAGAATCAATAAAAAAACTTTACTCAGGTCTCCAGGTTGGCGGCGCTGACACAAACCCAGTTAAACCTCCAGCAGAGTTCTGGTTCTGAAGGAAGCCGTAAACCCGCGGGTCTGTCAGCAGGGGTGCTGCTGGTCCTGCTGGTCCTCCTTCATGTGCCGCCTGCAGCGGTCAGTACACGTGGGTCTCTGAGCCTGTAAAGATCTGCTACATTTTAATAGTTCATCAAGAAGATCCATGTGTTGCTCCAACAAAGAGCTTCTGTTTCCACCATCAGGACATGTTGCAGCAGAGAACCACACACTGATGACATGGTCACCTCAGGGAGAAAGTTCTCCTTCGTCTTCATCTTCTTGTTCTTCTTGTTCTTCTTCATCTTCATCTTCATCTTCATCTTCCTCTTCATCTTCATCTTCATCTTCATCTTAATCTTCATCTTCATCTTCATCTTCATCTTCATCTTCATCTTCTCCTTCTCCTTCTCCTTCTCCTTCTCCTTCTCCTTCTTCATCTTTATCTTCATCTTCATCTTCATCTTCATCTTCATCTTCTCCTTCTCCTTCTCCTTCTCCTTCTTCATCTTCATCTTCATTATCATCTTCATCTTCTTCTTCTTCTTCTTCTTCATCTTCATTTTCATCTTCTCCTTCTTCATCTTCGTCTTCATCTTCATCTTCATCGTCTCCTTCTTCATCTTCATCTTCATCTTTATCATCATCTTCATCTTCATCTTCTCCTTCTTCATCTTCATATTCATCTTCATCTTCATTTTCTCCTTCTTCATCTTCATCTTCATCTTCATCTTCATCTTCTTCTTCATCTTCATCTTCATCTTCATCTTCTCCTTCTTCATCTTCATCTTCTTCATCTTCATCTTCATCTTCATCTTCATCTTGTTCTTCTTCATCTTCATTTTCATCTTCATCTTCATCTTCCTCTTCTTCTTCTTCTTCTTCTTCTTCTTCTTCTTCATCTTCGTCTTCATCTTCATTTTCATCGTCTCCTTCTTCATCTTCATCTTCATCATCATCTTCATCTTCATCTTCATCTTCTCCTTCTTCATCTTCATCTTCATCTTCATTTTCTCCTTCTTCATCTTCATCTTCATCTTCATCTTCATCTTCATCTTCATCTTCATCTTCTTCTTCATCTTCATCTTCATCTTCATCTTCATCTTCATATTGTTCTTCTTCATCTTCATTTTCATCTTCATCTTCATCTTCCTCTTCCTCTTCTTCTTCTTCTTCTTCTTCTTCTTCATCTTCATCTTCATCTTCATCTTCATCATCTTCACATGGATGTCCTTCAACAGCAGACGTCTCTCCAGAGTTAAAGTAGTCAATAAAGTTCTGGTGAATCCAACAGTAAACCATGTTCCTGGTTGTGTTTGAATGAGGTTCACCTGCAGACCAGGTACGTTCAGAGCTGCTGATGGACCTGAAGGTCACACTTGTACAGTCTTGGACTCTTGAACGTGTGTTTGTTTTATTTCACTTCCTGAAGTGACTTTCCTGCAGCAGGAACGAAACGTTTGAATTCTCAGACTGTTGTCCTCAGGAGGAGGCGGAGCTTCTTTGGTCAACGTTTCATTCTTGTCTGACCGGTCGACCTCGTCCAGAGTCTCAGCCTCTAATTTATCTTATTTATAGCAGCGCTGACCACACGTGTGATTATAGCTCTGGTCTCCTCCTTCCTGCTGCACCACAGAGCTCTGAGACTCCTGCTCTGAAGCTGGAGGTCTGGAGGAGGTCTAGAGGAGGTATAGAGGAGGTCTGGAGGAGGTCTAGAGCAGATCTGGAGGAGGTCTGGAGGAGATCTGGAGAAGGTCTAGAGGAGGTCTAGAGGAGGTCTGGAGGAGGTCTGGAGGAGATCTGGAGAAGGTCTAGAGGAGATCTGGAGGAGGTCTGGAGGAGGTCTAGAGGAGGTCTGGAGGTGGTCTAGAGGAGATCTGGAGGAGGTCTAGAGGAGGTCTGGAGGAGGTCTAGAGGAGATCTGGAGGAGGTCTGGAGGAGGTCTAGAGGAGGTATGGAGGAGATCCAGAGGAGGTTTGGAGGAGGTCTAGAGGAGGCTTGGAGGAGGTCTAGAGGAGATCTAAAGGAGGTCTGGAGGAGGTTTGGAGGAGGTCTAGAGGAGATCTGGAGGAGATCTGGAGGAGGTCTGGAGGTGGTCTAGAGGAGATCTGGAGGAGGTCTGGAGGAGGTCTAGAGGAGGTTTGGAGGAGGTCTAGAGGAGGTCTGGAGGAGATCTAGAGGAGGTTTGGAGGAGGTCTAGAGGAGGCTTGGAGGAGGTCTGGAGGAGATCTAAAGGAGGTCTGGAGGAGGTCTAGAGGAGGCTTGGAGGAGGTCTGGAGGAGATTTAAAGGAGGTCTAGAGGAGGTCTAGAGGAGGCTTGGAGGAGGTCTAGAGGAGATCTGGAGGAGGTCTGGAGGAGGTCTGGAGGAGGTCTGGAGGAGGTCTGGAGGAGGTGGGCCCTGAAGTCCCTGCAAGAAGAAAGAACACACACACACTCACACACACACTCACACACACTCACACATACACTCACACACACACACACACAGACACACACACACACTCACACACACACACACACACACACTCACACTCACACACACACTCACACACAGACACTCACACACACACACACACACACACACACACAGACACACACACACACACACACACTCACACACACACACACACACTCACACACACACACACACACACACACACTCACACACACACTCACACACACACACACTCACACACAGACACACACAAACTCTCTCCTTTTCTCTCTTTTACTCAGAATGAAAAAAACAACACATGGTTTTTCAATCAAACCAGCTTGAAGACACACACACACGTACACACACACACACACACACACACACACACACACACACACACACACACCCCACACACACACACACACATTGTATCCTTTAATGTGAACTTTAGTCTTGTTAGACTTTAATACTGTTTATCTTTTTACTTTCATCCTTTTTCACCTGTTAGTTTGATTTACTCAATTATTTCTACTATACTATTCTCTTTTCAACAGGACCTTTATTACAAACAAAACTAGTCTTTTATATAAGACTATGTTATAAAACATTGTTTATTTTTATTTGTGTCTTTATTCATCAATCGAGTCCCAGTTGTGCCTGAGACTCTTACTGAATCCAAAACTTTAATGACACAGCGGCATGAACAACAGCATCTCCAGCTACATATTTTATTGACACAGAGGCATGAACAACAGCATCTCCAGCTACATATTTTATTGACACAGAGGCATGAACAACAGCATCTCCAGCTACATATTTTATTGACACAGAGGCATGAACAACAGCATCTCCAGCTACATATTTTATTGACACAGAGGCATGAACAACAGCATCTCCAGCTACATATTTTATTGACATAGAGGCATGAACAACAGCATCTCCAGCTACAAATGTTATTGACACAGCGGCATGAACAACAGCATCTCCAGCTATAAAGCTTTATTGACACAGCGGCATGAACAACAGCATCTCCAGCTATAAAGCTTTATTGACACAGCAGCATGAACAACAGCATCTCCAGCTACAAATGTTATTGACACAGCGGCATGAACAACAGCATCTCCAGCTACAAATGTTATTGACACAGAGGCATGAACAACAGCATCTCTAGCTATAAAGCTTTATTGACACAGCGGCATGAACAACATCATCTCCAGCTACAATTTTTATTGACACAGCGGCATGAACAACAGCGTCTCCAGCTACAAATGTTATTGACACAGCGGCATGAACAACAGCATCTCTAGCTATAAAGCTTTATTGACACAGAGGCATGAACAACAGCATCTCTAGCTATAAAGCTTTATTGACACAGCGGCATGAACAACAGCATCTCCAGCTACAATTTTTATTGACACAGCGGCATGAACAACAGCGTCCCCAGCTACAAAACTTTACTGACACAGCGGCATGAACAACAGAATCTCCAGCTACAAAGCTTTATTGACACAGAGGCATGAACAACAGCATCTCCAGCTACAAAACTTTATGGACACAGCGGCATGAACAACAGCATCTCCAGCTACAAAACTTTATTGACACAATGGCATGAACAACATCGTCTCCAGCTACAAAACTTTATTCACACAACGGCGTGAACAACAGCGTCTCTAGATGCAACATTTTAATGACACAGCAGCGTGAACAACAGCATCTCCAGCTCCAAATTTTATTGACACAGCGGCATGAACAACAGCATCTCCAGCTACAAATTTTATTGACACTGCGGCATGAACAACAGCATCTCCAGCTACAAATTTTATTGACACAGCGCCATGAACAACAGCATCTCCAGCTACAAATTTTATTGACACAGCGGCATGAATAACAGCATCTCCAGCTATAAAGCTTTATTGACACAGCGGCATGAACAACAGCATCTCTAGCTACACTTTTTATTGACACAGCGGCATGAACAACAGCATCTCCAGCTACAAAGCTTTATTGACACAGCAGCGTGAACAACAGCATCTCCATCTACAAAACTTTATCGAAACAACGGCATGAACAACAGCATCTCCAGCTACAAAACTTTATGGACACAGTGGTATGAACAAACTTTATTGACAAAACAGCATGAACAACAGGGTCTCCAGCTACAAAACTTTACTGACACAGCGGCGTGAACAACAGTGTCTGCTGCTACTGTCATCATCATCATAATCATCATCATTATCATTATCATCACCTGATGAAGGTGTGAAGGTCGTAAAGATGTTTCTTCACCTGTGAAGTCACACATTAGATTCAAACACCTGAAGAAGAACAAACCTGTCATTGACTTTAACAACTCAACTGGAGGAATGTGTGTGTGTGTGTGTGTGTGTGTGTGTGTGTGTGTGTGTGTGTGTGTGTGTGTGTGTGTGTGTGTGTGTGTGTGTGTGTGTGTGTCTATGTGTTTTTGTGTGTGTGAGTGTGTGTTTTTGTGTGTGTGTGTGTGTGTGTGTGTGTCTATGTTTGCATATGTGTGTGTGCATGTGTGTGTGTGTGTCTATGTGTGTTTGTGTGTGTGAGTGTGTGTTTTTGTGTGTGTGTGTGTCTATGTGTGTTTGTGTGTGTGTGTGTGTGTGTGTGTGTGTGTGTGTGTGTGTGTGTCTATGTGTGTTTGTGTGTGTGTGTGTGTACACGCGCAGACCAAGACACCAAGTATTCACAGCCAAAAAGAGTTGAAATTGAACGATGAGATGAAATATAAAGTCAAAAGTTAAACCTGGCTAACATCCTGAGCGACTCCAGCTTGACGTTTGTTTGTGTCTCTCCAATGATTTTCTTCTCACACTCAGTCACTCGAGCAAGATGATCCAATAGTTATCATTTAATTGTGTGATTGACATCATGTGTGGAGACAGCGGGGAAGCAGCCAAGCAGCACGTCAGTAACGCTGGAGGATTTTGGTTTTCTTGCACTTGAGAAGCGTCTAAAAAATCTTTTTCACTTTTTATTAATAATTTTCTTCAACTTTTCACACTAAATATTTTTTTCTTTTGCTCGTTTTGTTTATAGTGTTTGTTTTTCATCCGGATAATTTTTGTTGTTATTATTCTTTTTTTAGTCAAGATTTCACTTCACTTTATCATGACAATAGTTTCTGTCATGTTTGAGTGATATTTCATTTTATTGTGCAAATCTTTTTCGAGAATATAAAACTGTGTAACAATAAACTATGAACTTCTAACATCATCATGTGACGACACGTCAAGAGTGTGCGTTTTAGTCGAGCGGAGAAAGTGAAACAAAAGACACACACACACCAGAGCAAGGATATACACAGAATCACAAACGCAGGGACACACACACCAGAGCAGGGACACACACAGACACACACACCCCGACACACACACACCAGAGCAGGGAAACACACACACTGGAGCAGGGATACACACAGACACACAAACGCAGGGACACACACACCAGAGCAGGGACACACACAGACACACACACACCAGAGCAGGGAAACACACACACTGGAGCAGGGATACACACAGACACACAAACGCAGGGACACACACACCAGAGCAGGGACACACACAGACACACACACCCCGACACACACACACCAGAGCAGGGAAACACACACACACTGGAGCAGGGATACACACAGACACACAAACGCAGGGACACACACACCAGAGCAGGGACACACACAGACACACACAACCCGACACACACACACCAGAGCAGGGAAACACACACACTGGAGCAGGGATACACACAGACACACAAACGCAGGGACACACACACCAGAGCAGGGACACACACAGACACACACACCCCCACACACACACCAGAGCAGGGAAACACACACACTGGAGCAGGGATACACACAGACACACAAAGGCAGACACACACACAGACACACAAACACATACACACACACACCAGAGCAGGGACACACACAGACACACAAACGCAGACACACACACAGACACACAAACACATACACACACACACCAGAGCAGGGACACACACAGACACACAAACACAGACACACACACACTGGAGCAGGGACACACACAGACACACACACACCAGAGCAGGGACACACTCAGACACACAAACACAGACACACACACACTGGAGCAGGGACACACACAGACACACACACACCAGAGCAGGGACACACTCAGACACACAAACACAGACACACACACACCAGAGCAGGGACACACTCAGACACACAAACACAGACACACACACACTGGAGCAGGGACACACTCAGACACACAAACACAGACACACACACACCAGAGCAGGGACACACTCAGACACACAAACACAGACACACACACACTGGAGCAGGGACACACACAGACACACACACACCAGAGCAGGGAGTGGTGTCGAGTGTAGAGAGAAGTCGTCATTTAACTCTTTACTTCCACCTCTGCAGACCATCTACAGTGTTGTGTTACTTTCAGACTCACAACGACACAACCGCTCACGGGAGGAGACACAGTTACACAACTTTCTGACTGAACACTAAAGTTATTGACAACACAATTGTTTAAAGTCAAAAACAACATCTAGTCAACGTCTTTTGTTTACGGTTGAAAATCTTCTGATCATTGATCGATTGATCCATAAACTCTTGATACAACAGGATGGAAACAAACAAATGACTAAGAGTTTGATGAGGCGTTGAACCATCAACCTCAGGAGTGTGAAGAACGTGAGCAGAGGTGGAGAGAGGGAAGGAATGGAAAGAATGATGAGTCACGAGCAGAGAACCCTGAGAGTCACAAGTACAAGTTTTTGTTTCGATCACAGAATATCGACGACAACCAGTGTGAGAGCGACACACACGCCTGGCTCAAGAGCACTGCGGCAGCTCTGAGAGTGAAAGGACGACCTCAAAGGAAAAGAATGCAACTCCCTCTCCGCGGCTCCTCCCCTTCATGTTCACACACACACACACACATACACACACACACACACACACACACAAGCGCACACACACACACACACACACACACACACACATATTGGTTACATTAAAGTGCCACGGAGAAAGAAAAGTTTTTCCTTTTCTCTCTCCTCACGTCTGGCTCGACCTCTGCTGAGGGATTCAAACCAACAACCTCATCTTCATACGACTCTAACGATGGCAGATCTTTCTGCTCCGTGTTGTCTCTCCTCCGCTGCAGCTGTCAATCAAACGTCCTCTTGTCAATCAAACGTCCTCAATGATAGAGATGTCAACGTTTGTTTCTGGTGTGTTCACCAGGGTCTGAATAAAGTTGTGTTTTGAATATGTAGCACACCAGCTAGGTTAGCCGTTAGCCTAGCAACCAATATTCATTTGTTGTTATTGATAATGATGTCCGTCCGTTTCCATGGTAACGCCTCGGACGAGTCCAGAGTGAAAACGTTGATTCGAGTCTCAGAGTCTTAGAGGTTCTGCAGACGGTTGTGGAGGTCAAAGGTCACAAATGTTTCAGGGTCTGATGGTTTTAACAGCTGTTCTTCACTTTGTTTACTGTCGCCTCGTCCTACACTTGAACAATCTCTTCTACGACTCGTCAACATGTGTTTTCTTCATCCACCCTCACCCCGCAGAGGTCAGTGACCCCGCAGAGGTCAGTGACCCCATGACACTGACACAACCAATGAGACTTCATTACCCACAAACCACTGTGGCTGGATGCTTCATAGACCAATGATACTTTCTCTTGTTTCATTTTTTATTAATTTAGATTCTAACTTCTCTCCTCCATGTTCCCTCATTCCTCTCCTCCATGTTCCCTCACTTCTCTCCTCCATGTTCCCTCACTCCTCTACTCCATGTTCCCTCACTCCTCTCCTCCATGTTCCCTCACTCCTCTCCTCCATGTTTCCTCACTTCTCTCCTCTATGTTCCCTCACTCCTCTCCTCCATGTTCCCTCACTTCTCTCCTCCATGTTCCCTCACTCCTCTCCTCCATGTTCCCTCACTTCTCTCCTCCATGTTCCCTCACTTCTCTCCTCCATGTTCCCTCACTCCTCTCCTCTATGTTCCCTCACTCCTCTCCTCCATGTTCCCTCACTCCTCTCCTCCATGTTCCCTCACTTCTCTCCTCCATGTTCCCTCACTCCTCTCCTCCATGTTCCCTCACTTCTCTCCTCCATGTTCCCTCACTTCTTCCCTCCATGTTCCCTCACTCCTCTCCTCCATGTTCCCTCACTTCTCTCCTCCATGTTCCTCACTTCTTCCCTCCATGTTCCCTCACTCCTCTCCTCCATGTTCCCTCACTACTCTCCTCCATGTTCCCTCACTCCTCTCCTCCATGTTCCCTCACTTCTCTCCTCAATGTTTCCTCACTCCTCTCCTCCATGTTCCTCACTTCTCTCCTCCATGTTCCCTCACTTCTCTCCTCCATGTTCCCTCACTCCTCACCTCCATGTTCCCTCACTCCTCTCCTCCATGTTCCCTCACTCCTCTCCTCCATGTTCCCTCACTCTTCTCCTCCATGTTCCCTCACTCCTCTCCTCCATGTTCCCTCACTCTTCTCCTCCATGTTCCCTCACTTCTCTCCTCCATGTTCCCTCACTCCTCTCCTCCATGTTCCCTCACTCCTCTCCTCCATGTTCCCTCACTCCTCTCCTCCACGTTCCCTCACTCCTCTCCTCCATGTTCCCCCACTCCTTCCCTCCATGTTCCCTCACTCCTCTCCTCCATGTTCCCTCACTTCTCTCCTCCATGTTCCCTCACTCCTCTCCTCCATGTTCCCTCACTTCTCTCCTCCATGTTCCCTCACTCCTCTCCTCCATGTTCCCTCGTTCCTCTCCTCCATGTTCCCTCACTCCTCTCCTCCACGTTCCCTCACTTCTCTCCTCCATGTTCTCTCACTCCTCTCCTCCATGTTCCCTCACTTCTCTCCTCCATGTTCCCTCACTCCTCTCCTCCATGTTCCCTCACTTCTCTCCTCCATGTTTCCTCACTCCTCTCCTCCATGTTTCCTCACTTCTCTCCTCCACGTTCCCTCACTCCTCTCCTCCATGTTCCCTCACTTCTCTCCTCCACGTTCCCTCACTCCTCTCCTCCATGTTCCCTCACTCCTCTCCTCCATGTTCCCTCACTTCTCTCCTCCATGTTCCCTCATTCCTCTCCTCCATGTTTCCTCACTTCTCTCCTCCACGTTCCCTCACTCCTCTCCTCCATGTTCCCTCACTCCTCTCCTCCACGTTCCCTCACTCCTCTCCTCCATGTTCCCTCACTTCTCTCCTCCATGTTCCCTCACTCCTCTCCTCCGTGTTCCCTCACTTCTCTCCTCCATGTTCCCTCACTCCTCTCCTCCATGTTTCCTCACTTCTCTCCTCCACGTTCCCTCACTCCTCTCCTCCATGTTCCCTCCCTTCTCTCCTCCACGTTCCCTCACTCCTCTCCTCCATGTTCCCTCACTCCTCTCCTCCATGTTCCCTCACTCCTCTCCTCCATGTTCCCTCACTCCTCTCCTCCATGTTCCCTCACTCCTCTCCTCCACATTCCCTCACTCCTCTCCTCCATGTTCCCTCACTCCTCTCCTCCATGTTCCCTCATTCCTCTCCTCCATGTTCCCTCACTCCTCTCCTCCGTGTTCCCTCACTCCTCCATGTTCCCTCACACCTCTCCTCGTTGTTCCCTCACTCCTCCATGTTCCCTCACTCCTCTCCTCCATGTTCCCTCACTCCTCTCCTCCATGTTCCCTCACTTCTCTCCTCCATGTTCCCTCACTCCTCTCCTCCATGTTCCCTCACTCCTCTCCTCCATGTTCCCTCACTCCTCTCCTCCATGTTCCCTCGCTCCTCTCCTCCATGTTCCCTCACTCCTCTCCTCCATGTTCCCTCACTCCTCTCCTCCATGTTCCCTCACTCCTCTCCTCCATGTTCCCTCACTCCTCTCCTCCATGTTCCCTCACTCCTCTCCTCCATGTTCCCTCACTCCTCTCCTCCATGTTCCCTCACTCCTCTCCTCCATGTTCCCTCACTCCTCTCCTCCATGTTCCCTCACTTCTCTCCTCCATGTTCCCTCACTCCTCTCCTCCATGTTCCCTCGCTCCTCTCCTCCTCGTGAAGGATCTCCAGAGCTCAGTTGTTGGAACACGCAGTCAGACGTGGCAGGATGACGTTGCAGGATCTGCAGCTGGACCCGAGACAAGACAAGAGAAGAAGAAAAGAAACAGACTCTCTCTGAAGATGGAGCGACAAAAACAGAATTCATTTATTATCAAACGTAGCTTTACTTCCTCTTCCTCATAAAACCCATCAATGACACAGTACATCTGAGACCGTGGTTCTCACTCAGAGAAGTATCTCGAGGTCTTGTTCACAAGTGACGAGCGATAGTTTAGAATCTAGAAAAGATTCATCATTAATGTGAGTTCATGTGTGAGTGTGTGTGTGTGTTTGTTTTTGTGTGTGTGTTTGTTTTTGTGTGTGTGTTTGTTTGTGTTTGTGAAAGTGTGTGTGTGTGTGTGTGTTTGTTTGTGTCTGTGTGAATGTGAGTGAGTGTGTGTGTGTGAATGTGAGTGTTAGTGTGTGTGTGATTGTGTGTTTGTGTGATTGTGTGTGAGTTTGTGTATGTGTGTGTGTGTGTGGTGGGGGAGGGGTGACTCTGGGAGACACAGACGTGCAACAGACGTGAAGTTCTGCTAAAAAAAAATTCCTCTCTCTCTCTCTCCTGCTCGTCCACTTTTCCATTCGTTCACTCTCAGTCCTCCCCTTTTCTCCCTCCTGCTCCCAGCCCTCTCTTCCTCCTGTCATCTTCCTCATCCTCACTTTCTCTGCTCTCATATAAAACCATCAGGACACTCGTTCAAGCTCCGCCCACCAACGTAAACTCGGGTGCTGCTCTCTGATTGGCTGCTGGGGATTTTCAGGGTGACCAGAGAGTCATGTGACCTCACCAGGAAGTAGAAGAGATATCCTTTCAATAAAACACAAAGAAGGCGAACACTATTCACTTTTCTATCTTTTTTATTATTATTATGTTATTATTTACATTGTTACATTTTCATTCTTTTATTTAAAAAAAAAAATTACATTCACTTTATATATATATATATATATGTTGCATTGAAATATCCACTTAAATAGATTTTTAGATTGTTAATGTAATAAAGTTTTTCTATCCATCTATTGAAACTAAATGTTATATTTATTGATTTTTGATTGATAAACTATACGACTATAATAAATGTAGTCTGAGTTTGAACCTGTTGACAGAGGAAGAGAGGAGGAGAGAGGGAAGAGAGGGGGAGAGAGGAGAAAGAAAGGGAAGAGGGGGAGAGAGGGGAGTGAGGAAAGAGAGGGGGAGAGAGGAGAAAGAAAGGGAAGAGAGGGGGAGAGAGGGTGAGTGAGGAAAGAGAGGGGGAGAGAGGAGAAAGAAAGGGAAGAGAGGGGGAGAGAGGGTGAGTGAGGAAAGAGAGGGGGAGAGGGGAGAACGAAAGGGAAGAGGGGGGAGAGAGGGTGAGTGAGGAAAGAGAGGGGGAGAGAGGAGAAAGAAAGGGAAGAGAGGGGGAGAGAGGGTGAGTGAGGAAAGAGAGGGGAGAACGAAAGGGAAGAGAGGGGGAGAGAGGGTGAGTGAGGAAAGAGAGGGGGAGAGAGGAGAAAGAAAGGGAAGAGGGGGAGAGAGGGGGAGTGAGGAAAGAGAGGGGGAGAGAGGAGAAAGAAAGGGAAGAGAGGGTGAAAGAGGGTGAGTGAGGAAAGAGAGGGTGGAGTGAGGGAAGAGAGGGGGAGTGAGGGAAGAGAGGGGGAGTGAGGAAAGAGAGGGTGAGTGAGGAAAGAGAGGGTGAGAGAGGGTGAGTGAGGGAAGAGAGGAAAGAGAGGGTGAGTGAGGGAAGAGAGGAAAGAGAGGGTGAGTGAGGGAAGAGAGGGGGAGTGAGGGAAGAGAGGAAAGACAGTGTGAGTGAGGGAATAGAGGAAAGAGAGGGTGAGAGAGGAAAGAGAGGGTGAGTGAGGGAAGAGAGGAGCTCCGGGGGAGGACGGGTGAGTCATCCCTGCAGACGTGGCTCCCTCCTTCTCTCGTCGTCCAAACCCAGACTGAGGCCTTCAATTATTGCTCCAGAAAAGAAAGCATGTTTATAGCAGCTCTATCTCTCCTCCATCTCTCGCTCGCTCGCTCAGGAAATTCCTCTTTAGCCTCCATTTAAACCTTCATCACTTCCTGTTCCTCACATCTCCTGACAGGTGGAGACCCACAAACAAGAACCGGGTCAAGTCGCTACTAACTAGCTTGATGATGAAGATAATAATAATAATGTCTATTTATATAGACAAAGCGCTTTGACAACCATTCACACATACTGATGGGAGTAGGCTGCACACGCGCGCCAAGTCTGCCATCAGGAGCAATCAGTGTAAAGTGTCTCGTTCAGGGACACAACTAGTCTGGAGCTGGGATTGAACCTGAACCTTTTGGAGCATGACAACCACATGATGATGATGATGATGATGATGATGATGATGATGATGAAGATGATGAAGATGAAGATGAAGATGAAGATGATGAAGATGAAGATGAAGATGATGATGAAGATGAAGATGAAGATGAAGATGAAGATGAAGATGATGAAGATGAAGATGACGATGACGAAGATGAAGATGATGAAGATGATGAAGAAGATGAAGATGAAGATGATGAAGATGAAGATGAAGATGATGATGATGAAGATGATGATGATGATGAAGATGAAGATGAAGATGAAGATGAAGATGATGAAGATGAAGATGAAGATGAAGATGAAGATGAAGATGATGAAGATGACGATGACGAAGATGAAGATGAAGATGATGAAGATGATGAAGAAGATGAAGATGAAGATGATGAAGATGAAGATGAAGATGAAGATGATGAAGATGAAGATGAAGATGAAGATGAAGATGAAGATGAAGATGAAGATGATGAAGATGAAGATGAAGATGAAGATGAAGATGATGAAGATGATGAAGATGAAGATGAAGATGAAGATGAAGATGGTGAAGATGATGAAGATGAAGATGAAGATGAAGATGAAGATGAAGATGAAGATGAAGATGAAGATGAAGATGAAGATGGTGAAGATGATGAAGATGAAGATGAAGATGACGAAGATGTTGAAGATGATGAAGATGACAATGAAGATGATGAAGAAGATGAAGATGAAGATGATGATGATGATGATGATGATGAAGATGAAGATGAAGATGAAGATGAAGATGAAGATGAAGATGATGATGAAGATGAAGATGATGATGAAGATGAAGATGATGATGAAGATGATGATGAAGATGAAGATGATGATGAAGATGAAGATGAACTGTCATGGTGCGGAAGGAAACCCAGGAGCAGAAAGTGTCTGTCAAAACTTGACAGTTTTATTAGCAGCAGGCAGAGGATCGTCACAGTAGTCCAGGAAAACTAGAAAACGTACCAGAGTCAAAACCTGGAAGGAAAAACAATCTCAGATCGGAGTCTATAACGTGAAACATGAACTAGACAAACACAGGAGAACAAGTGTGACGAACCGACAAAGACTGAGGGAGAGTGAACAGAATAAGATGCTGAAGATCACAAGACAGGTGAAGACAATAACTAATCAGCAGGAGAACACAAGACAGGTGAAGACAATAACTAATCAGCAGGAGAACACAAGACAGGTGAAGACAATAACTAATCAGCAGGAGAACACAAGACAGGTGAAGACAATAACTAATCAGCAGAAGAACACAAGACAGGTGAAGACAATAACTAATCAGCAGGAGAACACAAGACAGGTGAAGACAATAGCAATCAGCAGGAGAACACAAGACAGGTGAAGACAATAACTAATCCGCAGGAGAACACAAGACAGGTGAAGACAATAACTAATCAGCAGGAGAACACAAGACAGGTGAAGACAATAACTAATCAGCAGGAGAACACAAGACAGGTGAAGACAATAACTAATCAGCAGGAGAACACAAGACAGGTGAAGACAATAACTAATCAGCAGAAGAACACAAGACAGGTGAAGACAATAACTAATCAGCAGGAGAACACAAGACAGGTGAAGACAATAGCAATCAGCAGGAGAACACAAGACAGGTGAAGACAATAACTAATCCGCAGGAGAACACAAGACAGGTGAAGACAATAACTAATCAGCAGGAGAACACAAGACAGGTGAAGACAATAACTAATCAGCAGGAGAACACAAGACAGGTGAAGACAATAACTAATCCGCAGGAGAACACAAGACAGGTGAAGACAATGACTAATCAGCAGGAGAACACAAGACAGGTGAAGACAATGACTAATCAGCAGGAGAACACAAGACAGGTGAAGACAATAACTAATCAGCAGGAGAACACAAGACAGGTGAAGACAATAACTAATCAGCAGGAGAACACAAGACAGGTGAAGACAATAACAATAAGCAGGAGAACACAAGACAGGTGAAGACAATAACTAATCAGCAGGAGAACACAAGACAGGTGAAGATAATAACTAATCAGCAGGAGAACACAAGACAGGTGAAGACAATAACTAATCAGCAGGAGAACACAAGACAGGTGAAGACAATAACAATAAGCAGGAGAACACAAGACAGGTGAAGACAATAACTAATCAGCAGGAGAACACAAGACAGGTGAAGACAATAACAATAAGCAGAAGAACACAAGACAGGTGAAGATAATAACTAATCAGCAGGAGAACACAAGACAGGTGAAGACAATAACTAATGAGCAGGAGAACACAAGACAGGTGAAGACAATAACTAATCAGCAGGAGAACACAAGACAGGTGAAGATAATAACTAATCAGCAGGAGAACACAAGACAGGTGAAGACAATAACTAATCAGCAGGAGAA